>NW_027598137.1:0-53365 GCF_964194155.1 Cetorhinus maximus
TGTGTGTGTGTGTGTGTGAGAGGGTGATGAAGTGTGTGTGTATGTATGAGAGGGGGATGGAGTGTGTGAGTGTGTATGAGAGGGTGATGGAGTGTGTGTGTGTACGAGAGGGTGATGGAGTATGTGTGTATGTATGAGAGGGGCATGGAGTATGTGTGTGTGTATGAGAGGGGGATGGAGTGTGTGTGTGTATGAGAGGGTGATGGAGTGTGTGTTTGTGTGTGTGTATATGAGAAGGGGATGGAGTGTGTGTGTGTATGAGAGGGTGATGGAGTGTGTATGTGTGTGTGTGTATATGAGAGTTTGATGGAGTGTGTGTGTGTATGAGAGGGTGATGGAGTGTGTGTATGTGTGTGTGTGTGTGTGTATGAGAGGGTGATGAAGTGTGTGTGTGTGTATATGAGAGGGTGATGAAGTGTGTGTGTATGTATGAGAGGGGGATGGAGTGTGTGTGTGTATGAGAGGGTGATGAAGTGTGTGTGTATGTATGAGAGGGGGATGGAGTGTGTGTGGGTGTATGAGAGGGTGATGGAGAGTGTGTGTGTGTTTGTGTGTATGAGAAGATGATGGAGTGTATGTGTGTGTCTGAGAGGATGGTGGAGTGTGTGTGTTTGTGTGTATGAGAGGGTGATGGATTGTGTGTGTATGAGAGGGTGATGGATTGTGTGTGTGTGGTTGTGTGTATGAGAGGGTGATGGAGTGTGTGTGTCTGTGTGAGAGGTTGATGGATTGTGCGTGTGTGTGTGTATGAGAGGGTGATGGAGTGTGTGTGTGTATGAGAGGGTGATGGAGTGTTTGTGTGTGTGTGTGTGTGTGTATGAGAGGTTGATGAAGTGTGTGTGTGCATGAGAGGGTGATGGAGTGTGTGTGTGTATGAGGGGGTGATGGAGTGTGTGTGTGTATGAGGGGGTGACGGAGTGTGTCTGTGTATGAGAGGGTGATGAAGTGTGTGTCTATGTATGAGAGGGTGATGGAGTGTGTGTGTGTTTGTATGAGAGGGTGATGGAGTGTGTGTGTGTATGAGATGGTGATGAAGTGTGTGTCTATGTATGAGAGGGGGATGGAGTGTGTGTGTGTGTGTTTATGAGAGGGTGATGGAGTGTTTGTCTATGTATGAGAGGGGGATGGAGTGTGTGTCTATGTATGGGAGGGGGATGGAGTGTGTGTGTGTGTGTATGAGAGGGTGATGGAGTGTGTGTGTATGAGAGGATGATGGAGCGTGTGTGTGTGTGTGTATGAGAGGGTGAGGGAGTGTGTGTGTGTGTTTGAGAGGTTGACGGAGTGTGTGTGTGTATGTGTGTATAAGAGGGTGATGGAGTGTGTGCCTATGTATGAGAGGGGGATGGAGTGTGTGCCTATGTATGAGAGGGGGATGGAGTGTGTGTGTGTGTGCATGAGAGGGTGATGGAGTGTGTGTCTATGTATGAGAGGGGGATGGAGTGTGTGTGTGTGTGTGTATGAGAAGCGAAAGGAGTGTGTGTGTGTGTGTGTATGAGAGGGTGATGGAGTGTGTGTGTGTATGAGAGGGTGATGGAGTGTGTGTCTATGTATGAGAGGGGGATGGAGTGTGTGTCTATGTATGAGAGGGGGATGGAGTGTGTGTGTGTGTGTGTTTATGAGACGGTGATTGAATGTGTGTGTGTATGAGAGGGTGATGGTGTGTGTGTGTGTGTGTGTTTGTGTGTATGAGAGGGTGATGGAGTGCGTGTGCGTATGAGAGGGTGATGAAGTGTGTGTCTATGTATGAAAGGGGGATGGAGTGTGTGTGTCTGTGTGAGAGGTTGATGGATTGTGCGTGTGTGTGTGTATGAGAGGGTGATGGAGTGTGTGTGTGTATGAGAGGGTGATGGAGTGTTTGTGTGTGTGTGTGTGTGTGTATGAGAGGTTGATGAAGTGTGTGTGTGCATGAGAGGGTGATGGAGTGTGTGTGTGTATGAGGGGGTGATGGAGTGTGTGTGTGTATGAGGGGGTGACGGAGTGTGTCTGTGTATGAGAGGGTGATGAAGTGTGTGTCTATGTATGAGAGGGTGATGGAGTGTGTGTGTGTTTGTATGAGAGGGTGATGGAGTGTGTGTGTGTATGAGAGGGTGATGAAGTGTGTGTCTATGTATGAGAGGGGGATGGAGTGTGTGTGTGTGTGTGTTTATGAGAGGGTGATGGAGTGTTTGTCTATGTATGAGAGGGGGATGGAGTGTGTGTCTATGTATGGGAGGGGGATGGAGTGTGTGTGTGTGTGTATGAGAGGGTGATGGAGTGTGTGTGTATGATAGGGTGATGGAGCGTGTGTGTGTGTGTGTATGAGAGGGTGAGGGAGTGTGTGTGTGTGTTTGAGAGGTTGACGGAGTGTGTGTGTGTATGTGTGTATAAGAGGGTGATGGAGTGTGTGCCTATGTATGAGAGGGGGATGGAGTGTGTGCCTATGTATGAGAGGGGGATGGAGTGTGTGTGTGTGTGCATGAGAGGGTGATGGAGTGTGTGTGTATGTATGAGAGGGGGATGGAGTGTGTGTGTGTGTGTGTATGAGAAGCGAAAGGAGTGTGTGTGTGTGTGTGTATGAGAGGGTGATGGAGTGTGTGTGTGTATGAGAGGGTGATGGAGTGTGTGTCTATGTATGAGAGGGGGATGGAGTGTGTGTCTATGTATGAGAGGGGGATGGAGTGTGTGTGTGTGTGTGTTTATGAGACGGTGATTGAATGTGTGTGTGTATGAGAGGGTGATGGTGTGTGTGTGTGTGTGTGTTTGTGTGTATGAGAGGGTGATGGAGTGTGTGTGCGTATGAGAGGGTGATGAAGTGTGTGTCTATGTATGAAAGGGGGATGGAGTGTGTGTGGGTGTGTGTATGAGAGGGTGATGGAGTGTGTGTCTATGTATGAGAGGGGGATGGACTGTGTGTCTATGTATGAGAGGGGGATGGAGTGTGTGTGTGTGTGTGTATGAGAGGGTGATGGAGTGTGTGTGTGTATGAGAGGGTGATGGAGTGTGTGTGTGTGTGTGTGTGTGTATGAGAGGGTGTTGAAGTGTGTGTGTATGTATGAGAGGGGGATGGAGTGTTTGTGTGTGTATGAGAGGGTGATGGAGTGTGTGTGTGTATGAGAGGGTGATGGAGTGTGTGTGTGTGTGCGTGAGAGGGTGATGAAGTGTGTGTGTATGTATGAGAGGGGGATGGAGTGTGTGTGTGTGTATGAGAGGGTGATGGAGTATGTGTGTATGTATGAGAGGGGCTTGGAGTATGTGTGTGTGTATGAGAGGGGGATGGAGTTTGTGTGTGTATGAGAGGGTGATGGAGTGTGTGTGTGTGTATGAGAGGCTGGTGGAGTATGTGTGTGGGCATGAGAGTGTGATGGAGTGTATGTGTATGAGAGGGTGATGGAGTGTGTGTGTGTGTGTATGAGAGGGTGATGGAGTGTGTGTTTGTGTGTGTGTATATGAGAAGGGGATGGAGTGTGTGTATGTGTGTGTATGAGAAGGAGATGGAGTGTGTGAGTGTGTGTGTGTATGAGAAGGGGATGGAGTGTGTGTGTGTATGAGAGGGTGATGGAGTGTGTATGTTTGTGTGTGTATATGAGAGTTTGATGGAGTGTGTGTGTGTATGAGAGGGTGATGGAGTGTGTGTATGTGTGTGTGTGTGTGTGTATGAGAGGGTGATGAAGTGTGTGTGTGTGTATATGAGAGGGTGATGAAGTGTGTGTGTATGTATGAGAGGGGGATGGAGTGTGTGTGTGTATGAGAGGGTGATGAAGTGTGTGTGTATGTATGAGAGGGGGATGGAGTGTGTGTGGGTGTATGAGAGGGTGATGGAGAGTGTGTGTGTATGAGAGGGTGATGAAGTGTGTGTCTATGTATGAGAGGGGGATGGAGTGTGTGTGTGTGTGTTTATGAGAGGGTGATGGAGTGTTTGTCTATGTATGAGAGGGGGATGGAGTGTGTGTCTATGTATGGGAGGGGAATGGAGTGTGTGTGTGTGTGTGTATGAGAGGGTGATGGAGTGTGTGTGTATGAGAGGGTGATGGAGCGTGTGTGTGTGTGTGTATGAGAGGGTGAGGGAGTGTGTGTGTGTGTTTGAGAGGGTGACGGAGTGTGTGTGTGTATGTGTGTATAAGAGGGTGATGGAGTGTGTGTCTATGTATGAGAGGGGGATGGAGTGTGTGCCTATGTATGAGAGGGGGATGGAGTGTGTGTGTGTGTGTGCATGAGAGGGTGATGGAGTGTGTGTCTATGTATGAGAGGGGGATGGAGTGTGTGTGTGTGTGTGTGTGTATGAGAAGCGAAAGGAGTGTGTGTGTGTGTGTATGAGAGGGTGATGGAGTGTGTGTGTGTATGTGAGGGTGATGGAGTGTGTGTCTATGTATGAGAGGGGGATGGAGTGTGTGTGTTTGTATGAGAGGGTGATGGAGTGTGTGTGTGTGTGTGTGTGTGAGAGGGTGATGAAGTGTGTGTGTATGTATGAGAGGGGGATGGAGTGTGTGAGTGTGTATGAGAGGGTGATGGAGTGTGCGTGTGTACGAGAGGGTGATGGAGTATGTGTGTATGTATGAGAGGGGCATGGAGTATGTGTGTGTGTATGAGAGGGGGATGGAGTGTGTGTGTGTATGAGAGGGTGATGGAGTGTGTGTTTGTGTGTGTGTATATGAGAAGGGGATGGAGTGTGTGTGTGTATGAGAGGGTGATGGAGTGTGTATGTGTGTGTGTGTATATGAGAGTTTGATGGAGTGTGTGTGTGTATGAGAGGGTGATGGAGTGTGTGTATGTGTGTGTGTGTGTGTGTGTATGAGAGGGTGATGAAGTGTGTGTGTGTGTATATGAGAGGGTGATGAAGTGTGTGTGTATTTATGAGAGGGGGATGGAGTGTGTGTGTGTATGAGAGGGTGATGAAGTGTGTGTGTATGTATGAGAGGGGGATGGAGTGTGTGTGGGTGTATGAGAGGGTGATGGAGAGTGTGTGTGTGTTTGTGTGTATGAGAAGATGATGGAGTGTATGTGTGTGTCTGAGAGGATGGTGGAGTGTGTGTGTTTGTGTGTATGAGAGGGTGATGGATTGTGTGTGTATGAGAGGGTGATGGATTGTGTGTGTGTGGTTGTGTGTATGAGAGGGTGATGGAGTGTGTGTGTCTGTGTGGGAGGTTGATGGATTGTGCGTGTGTGTGTGTATGAGAGGGTGATGGAGTGTGTGTGTGTATGAGAGGGTGATGGAGTGTTTGTGTGTGTGTGTGTGTGTGTATGAGAGGTTGATGAAGTGTGTGTGTGCATGAGAGGGTGATGGAGTGTGTGTGTGTATGAGGGGGTGATGGAGTGTGTGTGTGTATGAGGGGGTGACGGAGTGTGTCTGTGTATGAGAGGGTGATGAAGTGTGTGTCTATGTATGAGAGGGTGATGGAGTGTGTGTGTGTTTGTATGAGAGGGTGATGGAGTGTGTGTGTGTATGAGAGGGTGATGAAGTGTGTGTCTATGTATGAGAGGGGGATGGAGTGTGTGTGTGTGTGTTTATGAGAGGGTGATGGAGTGTTTGTCTATGTATGAGAGGGGGATGGAGTGTGTGTCTATGTATGGGAGGGGGATGGAGTGTGTGTGTGTGTGTATGAGAGGGTGATGGAGTGTGTGTGTATGAGAGGGTGATGGAGCGTGTGTGTGTGTGTGTATGAGAGGGTGAGGGAGTGTGTGTGTGTGTTTGAGAGGTTGACGGAGTGTGTCTGTGTATGTGTGTATAAGAGGGTGATGGAGTGTGTGCCTATGTATGAGAGGGTGATGGAGTGTGTGTCTATGTATGAGAGGGGGATGGAGTGTGTGTGTGTGTGTGTATGAGAAGCGAAAGGAGTGTGTGTGTGTGTGTGTATGAGAGGGTGATGGAGTGTGTGTGTGTATGAGAGGGTGATGGAGTGTGTGTCTATGTATGAGAGGGGGATGGAGTGTGTGTCTATGTATGAGAGGGGGATGGAGTGTGTGTGTGTGTGTGTTTATGAGACGGTGATTGAATGTGTGTGTGTATGAGAGGGTGATGGTGTGTGTGTGTGTGTGTGTTTGTGTGTATGAGAGGGTGATGGAGTGTGTGTGCGTATGAGAGGGTGATGAAGTGTGTGTCTATGTATGAAAGGGGGATGGAGTGTGTGTGTCTGTGTGAGAGGTTGATGGATTGTGCGTGTGTGTGTGTATGAGAGGGTGATGGAGTGTGTGTGTGTATGAGAGGGTGATGGAGTGTTTGTGTGTGTGTGTGTGTGTGTATGAGAGGTTGATGAAGTGTGTGTGTGCATGAGAGGGTGATGGAGTGTGTGTGTGTATGAGGGGGTGATGGAGTGTGTGTGTGTATGAGGGGGTGACGGAGTGTGTCTGTGTATGAGAGGGTGATGAAGTGTGTGTCTATGTATGAGAGGGTGATGGAGTGTGTGTGTGTTTGTATGAGAGGGTGATGGAGTGTGTGTGTGTATGAGAGGGTGATGAAGTGTGTGTCTATGTATGAGAGGGGGATGGAGTGTGTGTGTGTGTGTTTATGAGAGGGTGATGGAGTGTTTGTCTATGTATGAGAGGGGGATGGAGTGTGTGTCTATGTATGGGAGGGGGATGGAGTGTGTGTGTGTGTGTGTATGAGAGGGTGATGGATGTGTGTATGAGAGGGTGATGGAGCGTGTGTGTGTGTGTGTATGAGAGGGTGAGGGAGTGTGTGTGTGTGTTTGAGAGGTTGACGGAGTGTGTGTGTGTATGTGTGTATAAGAGGGTGATGGAGTGTGTGCCTATGTATGAGAGGGGGATGGAGTGTGTGCCTATGTATGAGAGGGGGATGGAGTGTGTGTGTGTGTGCATGAGAGGGTGATGGAGTGTGTGTCTATGTATGAGAGGGGGATGGAGTGTGTGTGTGTGTGTGTATGAGAAGCGAAAGGAGTGTGTGTGTGTGTGTGTATGAGAGGGTGATGGAGTGTGTGTGTGTATGAGAGGGTGATGGAGTGTGTGTCTATGTATGAGAGGGGGATGGAGTGTGTGTCTATGTATGAGAGGGGGATGGAGTGTGTGTGTGTGTGTGTTTATGAGACGGTGATTGAATGTGTGTGTGTATGAGAGGGTGATGGTGTGTGTGTGTGTGTGTGTTTGTGTGTATGAGAGGGTGATGGAGTGTGTGTGCGTATGAGAGGGTGATGAAGTGTGTGTCTATGTATGAAAGGGGGATGGAGTGTGTGTGGGTGTGTGTATGAGAGGGTGATGGAGTGTGTGTCTATGTATGAGAGGGGGATGGACTGTGTGTCTATGTATGAGAGGGGGATGGAGTGTGTGTGTGTGTGTGTGTATGAGAGGGTGATGGAGTGTGTGTGTGTATGAGAGGGTGATGGAGTGTGTGTGTGTGTGTGTGTGTGTGTGTGTATGAGAGGGTGTTGAAGTGTGTGTGTATGTATGAGAGGGGGATGGAGTGTTTGTGTGTGTATGAGAGGGTGATGGAGTGTGTGTGTGTATGAGAGGGTGATGGAGTGTGTGTGTGTGTGCGTGAGAGGGTGATGAAGTGTGTGTGTATGTATGAGAGGGGGATGGAGTGTGTGTGTGTGTATGAGAGGGTGATGGAGTATGTGTGTATGTATGAGAGGGGCTTGGAGTATGTGTGTGTGTATGAGAGGGGGATGGAGTTTGTGTGTGTATGAGAGGGTGATGGAGTGTGTGTGTGTGTATGAGAGGCTGGTGGAGTATGTGTGTGGGCATGAGAGTGTGATGGAGTGTATGTGTATGAGAGGGTGATGGAGTGTGTGTGTGTGTGTATGAGAGGGTGATGGAGTGTGTGTTTGTGTGTGTGTATATGAGAAGGGGATGGAGTGTGTGTATGTGTGTGTATGAGAAGGAGATGGAGTGTGTGAGTGTGTGTGTGTATGAGAAGGGGATGGAGTGTGTGTGTGTATGAGAGGGTGATGGAGTGTGTATGTTTGTGTGTGTATATGAGAGTTTGATGGAGTGTGTGTGTGTATGAGAGGGTGATGGAGTGTGTGTATGTGTGTGTGTGTGTATGTATGAGAGGTGGATGGAGTGTGTGTGTTTGTATGAGAGGGTGATGGAGTGTGTGTGTGTATGAGAGGGTGATGGAGTCTGTGTGTGTCTGTGTGTGAGAGGGTGATGAAGTGTCATGTATGTATGAGAGGGGGATGGAGTGTGTGAGTGTATATGAGAGGGTGATGGAGTGTGTGTGTGTACGGAGGTTGATGGAGTATGTGTGTATGTATGAGAGGGGCATGGAGTATGTGTGTGTGTATGAGAGGGGGATGGAGTGTGTGTGTGTATGAGAGGGTGATGGAGTGTGTGTGTGTGTGTGTGTGTGTGTATATGAGAAGGGGATGGAGTGTGTGTGTGTATGAGAGGGTGATGGAGTGTGTATGTGTGTGTGTGTGTATGAGAGTTTGATGGAGTGTGTGTGTTTATGAGAGGGTGATGGAGTGTGTGTGTGTGTGTGTGTGTGTATGAGAGGGTGATGAAGAGTGTGTGTGTGTGTATATGAGAGGGTGATGAAGTGTGTGTGTATGTATGAGAGGGGGACGGAGTGTGTGTGTGTCTATGAGAGGGTGATGGAGTGTGTGTGTGTGTTTGTGTGTATGAGAGGGTGATGGAGTGTATGTGTGTGTCTGAGAGGATGGTGGAGTGTATGTGTTTGTGTGTATGAGAGGGTGATGGATTGTGTGTGTATGAGAGGGTGATGGATGGTGTGTGTGGGTGGGTGTGTGAATGAGAGGGTGATGGAGTGGTGTGTGTCTGTGTGAGAGGATGATGGATTGTGCGTGTGTGTATGAGAGGGTGATGGAGTGTGTGTGTGTATGAGAGGGTGATGGAGTGTGTGAGTGTGTGTGTGTGTGTGTGTATGAGAGGGTGATGAAGTGTGTGTGTGTATAAGAGGGTGATGGAGTCTGTGTGTGTATGAGAGGGTGATGGAGTGTGTGTGTGTATGAGGGGGTGACGGAGTGTGTGTGTGTATGAGAGGATGATGAAGTGTGTGTCTATGTATGAGAGGGTGATGGAGTGTGTGTGTGTGTGTTTATGAGAGGGTGATGGAGTGTTTGTCTATGTATGAGAGGGGGATGGTGTGTGTATCTATGTATGAGAGGGGGATGGAGTGTGTGTGTGTGTGTGTGTATGAGAGGGTAATGGATTGTGTGCGCATGAGAGGATGATGGAGAGTGTGTGTGTGTGTGTGTGTGTATGAGAGGGTGATGGAGCGTGTGTGTGTGTATGAGAGGGTGATGGAGTGTGTGTGTGTGTATGAGAGGGTGACGGAGTGTGTGTGTGTGTTTGTATGAGAGGGTGATGGAGTGTGTGTCTATGTATGAGAGGGGGATGGAGTGTGTGTGTGTGTGTGTATGAGAAGGGGATGGAGTGTGTGTGTGTGTATGAGAGGGTGATGGAGTGTGTGTGTATGTATGAGAGGGGGATGGAGTGTGTGTGTGCGTGTATGAGAGGGTGATGGAGTGTGTGTGTGTGTGTGAGAGGGTGATGGAGTATGTGTGTATGTATGAGAGGGGCATGGAGTATCTGTGTGTGTGTATGAGAGTGGGATGGAGTGTGTGTGTGTATGAGAGGTTGATGGAGTGTGTGTTTGTGTGTGTATGAGAGGGTGATGGAGTGTGTGTGTATGTATGAGAGGGGGATGGAGTGTCCGTGTGTGGGTGTGTATGACAGGGTGAAGGAGTGTGTGTTTGTGTGTGTGCGTGTATGAGAGGGTGATGGAGTGTGTCTGTGTGTATGAGAGGGTGAAGTAGTGTGATTTTGTGTATGAGAGGGTGATGGAGTGTGTGTGTGTGTGTATGAGAGGGTGATGGAGTGTGTGTGTGTGTGTGTGTGTATGAGAGGGTGATGGAGTGTGTGTGTGTGTGTATGAGAGGGTGATGGAGTGTGTGTGTGTGTATGAGAGGGTGACGGAGTGTGTGTGTGTTTGTGTGTATGAGAAGGGGATGGAGTGTGTGTGTGTATGAGAGGGTGATGGAGTGTGTGTCTATGTATGAGAGGGGGATGGAGTGTGTGTCTATGTATAAGAGGGGGATGGAGTGTGTGTGTGTGTGTATGAGAGGGTGATGGAGTGTGTGTCTATGTATGAGAGGGGGATGAAGTGTGTGTGTGTTTGTGTGTATGAGAAGGGGATGGAGTGTGTGTGTGTGTGTGTGTGTATGAGAGGGTGATGGAGTGTGTGTGTGTATGAGAGGGCGATGGAGTGTGTGTCTATGTATGAGAGGGGGATGGAGTGTGTGTCTATGTATGAGAGGGGGATGGAGTGCATGTGTGTGTGTGTATGAGAGGGTGATGGAGTGTGTGTGTGTATGAGAGGGTGATGGAGTGTGTGTGTGTGTGTATGAGAGGGTGATGGAGTGTGTGTGTGTATGAGAGGGTGATGGAGTGTGTGTGTATGTATGAGAGGGGGATGGAGTGTGTGTGTTTGTATGAGAGGGTGATGGAGTGTGTGTGTGTATGAGGGGGTGATGGAGTGTGTGTGTGTGTGTGTGTATGAGAGGGTGATGGAGTGTGTGTGTGTCTGTGTGTGAGAGGGTGATGAAGTGTGTTTGTATGTATGAGAGGGGAATGGAGTGTGTGAGTGTGTATGAGTGGGTGATGGAGTGTGTGTGTGTACGAGAGGGTGATGGAGTATGTTTGTATGTATGAGAGGGGGATGGAGTGTGTGTGTGTATGAGAGGGTGATGGAGTGTGTGTTTGTGTGTGTGTATATGAGAAGGGGATGGAGTGTGTATGTGTGTGTGTGTGCATGAGAGTTTGATGGAGTGTGTGTGTGTATGAGAGGGTGATGGTGTGTGTGTGTGTGTGTTTGTGTATGAGAGTGTGATGAAGTGTGTGTGTGTATGAGAGGGTGATGGAGTGTGTGTGTGTGTGTGTGTGTATGAGAGGGTGATGAAGTGTGTGTGTGTGTGTTTATATGAGAGGGTGATGAAGTGTGTGTGTATGTATGAGAGGGGGATGGAGTGTGTGTGTGCATGAGAGGGCGATGAAGTGTGTGTGTATGTATGAGAGGGGGATGGAGTGTGTGTGGGTGTATGAGAGGGTGATGGAGTGTGTGTGTGTGTTTGTGTGTATGAGAGGGTGATGGAGTGTATGTGTGTGTCTGAGAGGATGGTGGAGTGTGTGTGTTTGTGTGTATGAGAGGGTGATGGATTGTGTGTGTATGAGAGGGTGATGGATTGTGTGTGTGTGGGTGTGTGAATGAGAGGGTGATGGAGCGTGTGTGTGTGTGTGTATGAGAGGGTGATGGAGTCTGTGTGTGTGTATGAGAGGGTGACGGAGTGTGTGTGTGTATGAGAGGGGGATGGAGTGTGTGTATGTATGAGAGGGGGATGGAGTGTGTGTGTGTGTATGAGAGGGTGATGGAGTGTGTGTGTGTGTGTGAGAGGGTGATGGGGTATGTGTGTATGTATGAGAGGGGCATTGAGTATCTGTGTGTGTGTATGAGAGGGGGATGGAGTGTCTGTGTGTATGAGAGGGTGATGGAGTCTGTGTTTGTGTGTGTGTGTATGAGAGGGTGATGGAGTGTGTGTGTATGTATGAGAGGGGGATGGAGTGTGTGTGTGTGTGTGTGTATGAGAGGGTGAAGGAGTGTGTGTTTGTGTGTGTGCGTGTATGAGAGGGTGATGGAGTGTGTGTGTGTGTGTGAGAGGGTGATGGAGTATGTGTGTATGTATGAGAGGGGCATGGAGTATCTGTGTGTGTGTCTGAGAGGGGAATGGAGTGTGTGTGTGTATGAGAGGGTGATGGAGTGTGTGTTTGTGTGTGTTTATGAGAGGGTGATGGAGTGTGTGTGTGTGTATGAGAGGGTGACGGACTGTGTGTGTGTTTATGAGAAGGGGATGGAGTGTGTGTGTGTATGAGAGGGTGATGGAGTGTGTGTCTATGTATGAGAGGGGGATGGAGTGTGTGTCTATTTATGAGAGGGGGATGAAGTGTGTGTGTGTGTGTGTATGAGAAGGGGATGGAGTGTGTGTGTGTGTGTGTATGAGAGGGTGAGGGAGTGTGTGTGTGTATGAGAGGGCGATGTAGTGTGTGTCTATGTGTGAGACGGGGATGGAGTGTGTGTCTATGTATGAGAGGGGGATGGAGTGTGTGTGTGTGTGTTTATGAGAGGGTGATGGAGTGTTTGTCTATGTATGAGAGGGGGATGGTGTGTGTATCTATGTATGAGAGGGGGATGGAGTGTGTGTGTGTGTGTGTGTATGAGAGGGTAATGGAGTGTGTGCGTATGAGAGGGTGATGGAGAGTGTGTGTGTGTGTGTGTGTGTATGAGAGGGTGATGGAGCGTGTGTGTGTGTATGAGAGGGTGATGGAGTGTGTGTGTGTGTATGAGAGGGTGACGGAGTGTGTGTGTGTGTGTGTATGAGAGGGTGATGGAGTGTGTGTCTATGTATGAGAGGGGGATGGAGTGTGTGTGTGTGTGTGTATGAGAAGGGGATGGAGTGTGTGTGCGTGTATGAGAGGGTGATGGAGGGTGTGTGTATGTATGAGAGGGGGATGGAGTGTGTGTGTGCGTGTATGAGAGGGTGATGGAGTGTGTGTGTGTGTGTGAGAGGGTGATGGAGTATGTGTGTATGTATGAGAGGGGCATGGAGTATCTGTGTGTGTGTATGAGAGGGGGATGGAGTGTGTGTGTGTATGAGAGGGTGATGGAGTGTGTGTTTGTGTGTGTGTGTATGAGAGGGTGATGGAGTGTGTGTGTATGTATGAGAGGGGGATGGAGTGTCCGTGTGTGGGTGTGTATGACAGGGTGAAGGAGTGTGTGTTTGTGTGTGTGCGTGTATGAGAGGGTGATGGAGTGTGTCTGTGTGTATGAGAGGGTGAAGTAGTGTGATTTTGTGTATGAGAGGGTGATGGAGTGTGTGTGTGTGTGTATGAGAGGGTGATGGAGTGTGTGTGTGTGTGTGTGTGTGTATGAGAGGGTGATGGAGTGTGTGTGTGTGTGTATGAGAGGGTGATGGAGTGTGTGTGTGTGTATGAGAGGGTGACGGAGTGTGTGTGTGTTTGTGTGTATGAGAAGGGGATGGAGTGTGTGTGTGTATGAGAGGGTGATGGAGTGTGTGTCCATGTATGAGAGGGGGATGGAGTGTGTGTCTATGTATAAGAGGGGGATGGAGTGTGTGTGTGTGTGTATGAGAGGGTGATGGAGTGTGTGTCTATGTATGAGAGGGGGATGAAGTGTGTGTGTGTGTGTGTGTATGAGAAGGGGATGGAGTGTGTGTGTGTGTGTGTGTGTATGAGAGGGTGATGGAGTGTGTGTGTGTATGAGAGGGCGATGGAGTGTGTGTCTATGTATGAGAGGGGGATGGAGTGTGTGTCTATGTATGAGAGGGGGATGGAGTGTGTGTGTGTGTGTGTATGAGAGGGTGATGGAGTGTGTGTGTGTATGAGAGGGTGATGGAGTGTGTGTGTGTGTGTATGAGAGGGTGATGGAGTGTGTGTGTGTATGAGAGGGTGATGGAGTGTGTGTGTATGTATGAGAGGGGGATGGAGTGTGTGTGTTTGTATGAGAGGGTGATGGAGTGTGTGTGTATGAGAGGGTGATGGAGTGTGTGTGTGTGTGTGTGTGAGAGGGTGATGAAGTGTGTTTGTATGTATGAGAGGGGGATGGAGTGTGTGAGTGTGTATGAGTGGGTGATGGAGTGTGTGTGTGTACGAGAGGGTGATGGAGTATGTTTGTATGTATGAGAGGGGGATGGAGTGTGTGTGTGTATGAGAGGGTGATGGAGTGTGTGTTTGTGTGTGTGTATATGAGAAGGGGATGGAGTGTGTATGTGTGTGTGTGTGCATGAGAGTTTGATGGAGTGTGTGTGTGTATGAGAGGGTGATGGTGTGTGTGTGTGTGTGTTTGTGTATGAGAGTGTGATGAAGTGTGTGTGTGTATGAGAGGGTGATGGAGTGTGTGTGTGTGTGTGTGTGTATGAGAGGGTGATGAAGTGTGTGTGTGTGTGTTTATATGAGAGGGTGATGAAGTGTGTGTGTATGTATGAGAGGGGGATGGAGTGTGTGTGTGCATGAGAGGGCGATGAAGTGTGTGTGTATGTATGAGAGGGGGATGGAGTGTGTGTGGGTGTATGAGAGGGTGATGGAGTGTGTGTGTGTGTTTGTGTGTATGAGAGGGTGATGGAGTGTATGTGTGTGTCTGAGAGGATGGTGGAGTGTGTGTGTTTGTGTGTATGAGAGGGTGATGGATTGTGTGTGTATGAGAGGGTGATGGATTGTGTGTGTGTGGGTGTGTGAATGAGAGGGTGATGGAGCGTGTGTGTGTGTGTGTATGAGAGGGTGATGGAGTCTGTGTGTGTGTATGAGAGGGTGACGGAGTGTGTGTGTGTATGAGAGGGGGATGGAGTGTGTGTATGTATGAGAGGGGGATGGAGTGTGTGTGTGTGTATGAGAGGGTGATGGAGTGTGTGTGTGTGTGTGAGAGGGTGATGGGGTATGTGTGTATGTATGAGAGGGGCATTGAGTATCTGTGTGTGTGTATGAGAGGGGGATGGAGTGTCTGTGTGTATGAGAGGGTGATGGAGTCTGTGTTTGTGTGTGTGTGTATGAGAGGGTGATGGAGTGTGTGTGTATGTATGAGAGGGGGATGGAGTGTGTGTGTGTGTGTGTGTGTATGAGAGGGTGAAGGAGTGTGTGTTTGTGTGTGTGCGTGTATGAGAGGGTGATGGAGTGTGTGTGTGTGTGTGAGAGGGTGATGGAGTATGTGTGTATGTATGAGAGGGGCATGGAGTATCTGTGTGTGTGTCTGAGAGGGGGATGGAGTGTGTGTGTGTATGAGAGGGTGATGGAGTGTGTGTTTGTGTGTGTTTATGAGAGGGTGATGGAGTGTGTGTGTGTGTATGAGAGGGTGACGGACTGTGTGTGTGTTTATGAGTAGGGGATGGAGTGTGTGTGTGTATGAGAGGGTGATGGAGTGTGTGTCTATGTATGAGAGGGGGATGGAGTGTGTGTCTATTTATGAGAGGGGGATGAAGTGTGTGTGTGTGTGTGTATGAGAAGGGGATGGAGTGTGTGTGTGTGTGTGTATGAGAGGGTGAGGGAGTGTGTGTGTGTATGAGAGGGCGATGTAGTGTGTGTCTATGTGTGAGACGGGGATGGAGTGTGTGTCTATGTATGAGAGGGGGATGGAGTTTGTTTGTGTGTGTGTATGAGAGGGTGATGGAGTGTGTGTGTGTATGAGAGGGTGATGGAGTGTGTGTGTTTGTGTGTGTGTGTGTATGAGAGGGTGATGGAGTGTGTGTGTGCTTGAGAGGGTGATGGAGTGTGTGTGTATGTATGAGAGGTGGATGGATTGTGTGTGTTTGTATGAGAGGGTGATGGAGTGTGTGTGTGTGTGTGTGTGTGAGAGGGTGATGAAGTGTGTGTGTATGTATGAGAGGGGGATGGAGTGTGTGAGTGTGTATGAGAGGGTGATGGAGTGTGTGTGTGTACGAGAGGGTGATGGAGTATGTGTGTATGTATGAGAGGGGCATGGAGTATGTGTGTGTGTATGAGAGGGGGATGGAGTGTGTGTGTGTATGAGAGGGTGATGGAGTGTGTGTTTGTGTGTGTGTATATGAGAAGGGGATGGAGTGTGTGTGTGTATGAGAGGGTGATGAAGTGTGTATGTGTGTGTGTGTATATGAGAGTTTGATGGAGTGTGTGTGTGTATGAGAGGGTGATGGAGTGTGTGTATGTGTGTGTGTGTGTGTGTATGAGAGGGTGATGAAGTGTGTGTGTGTGTATATGAGAGGGTGATGAAGTGTGTGTGTATGTATGAGAGGGGGATGGAGTGTGTGTGTGTATGAGAGGGTGATGAAGTGTGTGTGTATGTATGAGAGGGGGATGGAGTGTGTGTGGGTGTATGAGAGGGTGATGGAGAGTGTGTGTGTGTTTGTGTGTATGAGAAGATGATGGAGTGTATGTGTGTGTCTGAGAGGATGGTGGAGTGTGTGTGTTTGTGTGTATGAGAGGGTGATGGATTGTGTGTGTATGAGAGGGTGATGGATTGTGTGTGTGTGGTTGTGTGTATGAGAGGGTGATGGAGTGTGTGTGTCTGTGTGAGAGGTTGATGGATTGTGCGTGTGTGTGTGTATGAGAGGGTGATGGAGTGTGTGTGTGTATGAGAGGGTGATGGAGTGTTTGTGTGTGTGTGTGTGTGTGTATGAGAGGTTGATGAAGTGTGTGTGTGCATGAGAGGGTGATGGAGTGTGTGTGTGTATGAGGGGGTGATGGAGTGTGTGTGTGTATGAGGGGGTGACGGAGTGTGTCTGTGTATGAGAGGGTGATGAAGTGTGTGTCTATGTATGAGAGGGTGATGGAGTGTGTGTGTGTTTGTATGAGAGGGTGATGGAGTGTGTGTGTGTATGAGAGGGTGATGAAGTGTGTGTCTATGTATGAGAGGGGGATGGAGTGTGTGTGTGTGTGTTTATGAGAGGGTGATGGAGTGTTTGTCTATGTATGAGAGGGGGATGGAGTGTGTGTCTATGTATGGGAGGGGGATGGAGTGTGTGTGTGTGTGTATGAGAGGGTGATGGAGTGTGTGTGTATGAGAGGGTGATGGAGCGTGTGTGTGTGTGTGTGTATGAGAGGGTGAGGGAGTGTGTGTGTGTGTTTGAGAGGTTGACGGAGTGTGTGTGTGTATGTGTGTATAAGAGGGTGATGGAGTGTGTGCCTATGTATGAGAGGGGGATGGAGTGTGTGCCTATGTATGAGAGGGGGATGGAGTGTGTGTGTGTGTGCATGAGAGGGTGATGGAGTGTGTGTCTATGTATGAGAGGGGGATGGAGTGTGTGTGTGTGTGTGTATGAGAAGCGAAAGGAGTGTGTGTGTGTGTGTGTATGAGAGGGTGATGGAGTGTGTGTGTGTATGAGAGGGTGATGGAGTGTGTGTCTATGTATGAGAGGGGGATGGAGTGTGTGTCTATGTATGAGAGGGGGATGGAGTGTGTGTGTGTGTGTGTTTATGAGACGGTGATTGAATGTGTGTGTGTATGAGAGGGTGATGGTGTGTGTGTGTGTGTGTGTTTGTGTGTATGAGAGGGTGATGGAGTGTGTGTGCGTATGAGAGGGTGATGAAGTGTGTGTCTATGTATGAAAGGGGGATGGAGTGTGTGTGTCTGTGTGAGAGGTTGATGGATTGTGCGTGTGTGTGTGTATGAGAGGGTGATGGAGTGTGTGTGTGTATGAGAGGGTGATGGAGTGTTTGTGTGTGTGTGTGTGTGTGTATGAGAGGTTGATGAAGTGTGTGTGTGCATGAGAGGGTGATGGAGTGTGTGTGTGTATGAGGGGGTGATGGAGTGTGTGTGTGTATGAGGGGGTGACGGAGTGTGTCTGTGTATGAGAGGGTGATGAAGTGTGTGTCTATGTATGAGAGGGTGATGGAGTGTGTGTGTGTTTGTATGAGAGGGTGATGGAGTGTGTGTGTGTATGAGAGGGTGATGAAGTGTGTGTCTATGTATGAGAGGGGGATGGAGTATGTGTGTGTGTGTGTTTATGAGAGGGTGATGGAGTGTTTGTCTATGTATGAGAGGGGGATGGAGTGTGTGTCTATGTATGGGAGGGGGATGGAGTGTGTGTGTGTGTGTATGAGAGGGTGATGGAGTGTGTGTGTATGAGAGGGTGATGGAGCGTGTGTGTGTGTGTGTATGAGAGGGTGAGGGAGTGTGTGTGTGTGTTTGAGAGGTTGACGGAGTGTGTGTGTGTATGTGTGTATAAGAGGGTGATGGAGTGTGTGCCTATGTATGAGAGGGGGATGGAGTGTGTGCCTATGTATGAGAGGGGGATGGAGTGTGTGTGTGTGTGCATGAGAGGGTGATGGAGTGTGTGTCTATGTATGAGAGGGGGATGGAGTGTGTGTGTGTGTGTGTATGAGAAGCGAAAGGAGTGTGTGTGTGTGTGTGTATGAGAGGGTGATGGAGTGTGTGTGTGTATGAGAGGGTGATGGAGTGTGTGTCTATGTATGAGAGGGGGATGGAGTGTGTGTCTATGTATGAGAGGGGGATGGAGTGTGTGTGTGTGTGTGTTTATGAGACGGTGATTGAATGTGTGTGTGTATGAGAGGGTGATGGTGTGTGTGTGTGTGTGTGTTTGTGTGTATGAGAGGGTGATGGAGTGTGTGTGCGTATGAGAGGGTGATGAAGTGTGTGTCTATGTATGAAAGGGGGATGGAGTGTGTGTGGGTGTGTGTATGAGAGGGTGATGGAGTGTGTGTCTATGTATGAGAGGGGGATGGACTGTGTGTCTATGTATGAGAGGGGGATGGAGTGTGTGTGTGTGTGTGTGTATGAGAGGGTGATGGAGTGTGTGTGTGTATGAGAGGGTGATGGAGTGTGTGTGTGTGTGTGTGTGTGTGTGTGTGTGTGTATGAGAGGGTGTTGAAGTGTGTGTGTATGTATGAGAGGGGGATGGAGTGTTTGTGTGTGTATGAGAGGGTGATGGAGTGTGTGTGTGTATGAGAGGGTGATGGAGTGTGTGTGTGTGTGCGTGAGAGGGTGATGAAGTGTGTGTGTATGTATGAGAGGGGGATGGAGTGTGTGTGTGTGTATGAGAGGGTGATGGAGTATGTGTGTATGTATGAGAGGGGCTTGGAGTATGTGTGTGTGTATGAGAGGGGGATGGAGTTTGTGTGTGTATGAGAGGGTGATGGAGTGTGTGTGTGTGTATGAGAGGCTGGTGGAGTATGTGTGTGGGCATGAGAGTGTGATGGAGTGTATGTGTATGAGAGGGTGATGGAGTGTGTGTGTGTGTGTATGAGAGGGTGATGGAGTGTGTGTTTGTGTGTGTGTATATGAGAAGGGGATGGAGTGTGTGTATGTGTGTGTATGAGAAGGAGATGGAGTGTGTGAGTGTGTGTGTGTATGAGAAGGGGATGGAGTGTGTGTGTGTATGAGAGGGTGATGGAGTGTGTATGTTTGTGTGTGTATATGAGAGTTTGATGGAGTGTGTGTGTGTATGAGAGGGTGATGGAGTGTGTGTATGTGTGTGTGTGTGTATGTATGAGAGGTGGATGGAGTGTGTGTGTTTGTATGAGAGGGTGATGGAGTGTGTGTGTGTATGAGAGGGTGATGGAGTCTGTGTGTGTCTGTGTGTGAGAGGGTGATGAAGTGTCTGTGTATGTATGAGAGGGGGATGGAGTGTGTGAGTGTATATGAGAGGGTGATGGAGTGTGTGTGTGTACGAGAGGTTGATGGAGTATGTGTGTATGTATGAGAGGGGCATGGAGTATGTGTGTGTGTATGAGAGGGGGATGGAGTGTGTGTGTGTATGAGAGGGTGATGGAGTGTGTGTGTGTGTGTGTGTGTGTGTATATGAGAAGGGGATGGAGTGTGTGTGTGTATGAGAGGGTGATGGAGTGTGTATGTGTGTGTGTGTGTATGAGAGTTTGATGGAGTGTGTGTGTTTATGAGAGGGTGATGGAGTGTGTGTGTGTGTGTGTGTGTGTATGAGAGGGTGATGAAGTGTGTGTGTGTGTATATGAGAGGGTGATGAAGTGTGTGTGTATGTATGAGAGGGGGACGGAGTGTGTGTGTGTCTATGAGAGGGTGATGGAGTGTGTGTGTGTGTTTGTGTGTATGAGAGGGTGATGGAGTGTATGTGTGTGTCTGAGAGGATGGTGGAGTGTATGTGTTTGTGTGTATGAGAGGGTGATGGATTGTGTGTGTATGAGAGGGTGATGGATTGTGTGTGTGTGGGTGTGTGAATGAGAGGGTGATGGAGTGTGTGTGTCTGTGTGAGAGGATGATGGATTGTGCGTGTGTGTATGAGAGGGTGATGGAGTGTGTGTGTGTATGAGAGGGTGATGGAGTGTGTGTGTGTGTGTGTGTGTGTGTGTATGAGAGGGTGATGAAGTGTGTGTGTGTATAAGAGGGTGATGGAGTCTGTGTGTGTATGAGAGGGTGATGGAGTGTGTGTGTGTATGAGGGGGTGACGGAGTGTGTGTGTGTATGAGAGGATGATGAAGTGTGTGTCTATGTATGAGAGGGTGATGGAGTGTGTGTGTGTGTGTTTATGAGAGGGTGATGGAGTGTTTGTCTATGTATGAGAGGGGGATGGTGTGTGTATCTATGTATGAGAGGGGGATGGAGTGTGTGTGTGTGTGTGTGTATGAGAGGGTAATGGATTGTGTGCGTATGAGAGGGTGATGGAGAGTGTGTGTGTGTGTGTGTGTGTATGAGAGGGTGATGGAGCGTGTGTGTGTGTATGAGAGGGTGATGGAGTGTGTGTGTGTGTATGAGAGGGTGACGGAGTGTGTGTGTGTGTTTGTATGAGAGGGTGATGGAGTGTGTGTCTATGTATGAGAGGGGGATGGAGTGTGTGTGTGTGTGTGTATGAGAAGGGGATGGAGTGTGTGTGTGTGTATGAGAGGGTGATGGAGTGTGTGTGTATGTATGAGAGGGGGATGGAGTGTGTGTGTGCGTGTATGAGAGGGTGATGGAGTGTGTGTGTGTGTGTGAGAGGGTGATGGAGTATGTGCGTATGTATGAGAGGGGCATGGAGTATCTGTGTGTGTGTATGAGAGGGGGATGGAGTGTGTGTGTGTATGAGAGGTTGATGGAGTGTGTGTTTGTGTGTGTATGAGAGGGTGATGGAGTGTGTGTGTATGTATGAGAGGGGGATGGAGTGTCCGTGTGTGGGTGTGTATGACAGGGTGAAGGAGTGTGTGTTTGTGTGTGTGCGTGTATGAGAGGGTGATGGAGTGTGTCTGTGTGTATGAGAGGGTGAAGTAGTGTGATTTTGTGTATGAGAGGGTGATGGAGTGTGTGTGTGTGTGTATGAGAGGGTGATGGAGTGTGTGTGTGTGTGTGTGTGTATGAGAGGGTGATGGAGTGTGTGTGTGTGTGTATGAGAGGGTGATGGAGTGTGTGTGTGTGTATGAGAGGGTGACGGAGTGTGTGTGTGTTTGTGTGTATGAGAAGGGGATGGAGTGTGTGTGTGTATGAGAGGGTGATGGAGTGTGTGTCTATGTATGAGAGGGGGATGGAGTGTGTGTCTATGTATAAGAGGGGGATGGAGTGTGTGTGTGTGTGTATGAGAGGGTGATGGAGTGTGTGTCTATGTATGAGAGGGGGATGAAGTGTGTGTGTGTTTGTGTGTATGAGAAGGGGATGGAGTGTGTGTGTGTGTGTGTGTGTATGAGAGGGTGATGGAGTGTGTGTGTGTATGAGAGGGCGATGGAGTGTGTGTCTATGTATGAGAGGGGGATGGAGTGTGTGTCTATGTATGAGAGGGGGATGGAGTGCATGTGTGTGTGTGTATGAGAGGGTGATGGAGTGTGTGTGTGTATGAGAGGGTGATGGAGTGTGTGTGTGTGTGTATGAGAGGGTGATGGAGTGTGTGTGTGTATGAGAGGGTGATGGAGTGTGTGTGTATGTATGAGAGGGGGATGGAGTGTGTGTGTTTGTATGAGAGGGTGATGGAGTGTGTGTGTGTATGAGGGGGTGATGGAGTGTGTGTGTGTGTGTGTGTATGAGAGGGTGATGGAGTGTGTGTGTGTCTGTGTGTGAGAGGGTGATGAAGTGTGTTTGTATGTATGAGAGGGGGATGGAGTGTGTGAGTGTGTATGAGTGGGTGATGGAGTGTGTGTGTGTACGAGAGGGTGATGGAGTATGTTTGTATGTATGAGAGGGGGATGGAGTGTGTGTGTGTATGAGAGGGTGATGGAGTGTGTGTTTGTGTGTGTGTATATGAGAAGGGGATGGAGTGTGTATGTGTGTGTGTGTGCATGAGAGTTTGATGGAGTGTGTGTGTGTATGAGAGGGTGATGGTGTGTGTGTGTGTGTGTTTGTGTATGAGAGTGTGATGAAGTGTGTGTGTGTATGAGAGGGTGATGGAGTGTGTGTGTGTGTGTGTGTGTATGAGAGGGTGATGAAGTGTGTGTGTGTGTGTTTATATGAGAGGGTGATGAAGTGTGTGTGTATGTATGAGAGGGGGATGGAGTGTGTGTGTGCATGAGAGGGCGATGAAGTGTGTGTGTATGTATGAGAGGGGGATGGAGTGTGTGTGGGTGTATGAGAGGGTGATGGAGTGTGTGTGTGTGTTTGTGTGTATGAGAGGGTGATGGAGTGTATGTGTGTGTCTGAGAGGATGGTGGAGTGTGTGTGTTTGTGTGTATGAGAGGGTGATGGATTGTGTGTGTATGAGAGGGTGATGGATTGTGTGTGTGTGGGTGTGTGAATGAGAGGGTGATGGAGCGTGTGTGTGTGTGTGTATGAGAGGGTGATGGAGTCTGTGTGTGTGTATGAGAGGGTGACGGAGTGTGTGTGTGTATGAGAGGGGGATGGAGTGTGTGTATGTATGAGAGGGGGATGGAGTGTGTGTGTGTGTATGAGAGGGTGATGGAGTGTGTGTGTGTGTGTGAGAGGGTGATGGGGTATGTGTGTATGTATGAGAGGGGCATTGAGTATCTGTGTGTGTGTATGAGAGGGGGATGGAGTGTCTGTGTGTATGAGAGGGTGATGGAGTCTGTGTTTGTGTGTGTGTGTATGAGAGGGTGATGGAGTGTGTGTGTATGTATGAGAGGGGGATGGAGTGTGTGTGTGTGTGTGTGTATGAGAGGGTGAAGGAGTGTGTGTTTGTGTGTGTGCGTGTATGAGAGGGTGATGGAGTGTGTGTGTGTGTGTGAGAGGGTGATGGAGTATGTGTGTATGTATGAGAGGGGCATGGAGTATCTGTGTGTGTGTCTGAGAGGGGGATGGAGTGTGTGTGTGTATGAGAGGGTGATGGAGTGTGTGTTTGTGTGTGTTTATGAGAGGGTGATGGAGTGTGTGTGTGTGTATGAGAGGGTGACGGACTGTGTGTGTGTTTATGAGAAGGGGATGGAGTGTGTGTGTGTATGAGAGGGTGATGGAGTGTGTGTCTATGTATGAGAGGGGGATGGAGTGTGTGTCTATTTATGAGAGGGGGATGAAGTGTGTGTGTGTGTGTGTATGAGAAGGGGATGGAGTGTGTGTGTGTGTGTGTATGAGAGGGTGAGGGAGTGTGTGTGTGTATGAGAGGGCGATGTAGTGTGTGTCTATGTGTGAGACGGGGATGGAGTGTGTGTCTATGTATGAGAGGGGGATGGAGTGTGTGTGTGTGTGTTTATGAGAGGGTGATGGAGTGTTTGTCTATGTATGAGAGGGGGATGGTGTGTGTATCTATGTATGAGAGGGGGATGGAGTGTGTGTGTGTGTGTGTGTATGAGAGGGTAATGGAGTGTGTGCGTATGAGAGGGTGATGGAGAGTGTGTGTGTGTGTGTGTGTGTATGAGAGGGTGATGGAGCGTGTGTGTGTGTATGAGAGGGTGATGGAGTGTGTGTGTGTGTATGAGAGGATGACGGAGTGTGTGTGTGTGTGTGTATGAGAGGGTGATGGAGTGTGTGTCTATGTATGAGAGGGGGATGGAGTGTGTGTGTGTGTGTGTATGAGAAGGGGATGGAGTGTGTGTGCGTGTATGAGAGGGTGATGGAGGGTGTGTGTATGTATGAGAGGGGGATGGAGTGTGTGTGTGCGTGTATGAGAGGGTGATGGAGTGTGTGTGTGTGTGTGAGAGGGTGATGGAGTATGTGTGTATGTATGAGAGGGGCATGGAGTATCTGTGTGTGTGTATGAGAGGGGGATGGAGTGTGTGTGTGTATGAGAGGGTGATGGAGTGTGTGTTTGTGTGTGTGTGTATGAGAGGGTGATGGAGTGTGTGTGTATGTATGAGAGGGGGATGGAGTGTCCGTGTGTGGGTGTGTATGACAGGGTGAAGGAGTGTGTGTTTGTGTGTGTGCGTGTATGAGAGGGTGATGGAGTGTGTCTGTGTGTATGAGAGGGTGAAGTAGTGTGATTTTGTGTATGAGAGGGTGATGGAGTGTGTGTGTGTGTGTATGAGAGGGTGATGGAGTGTGTGTGTGTGTGTGTGTGTATGAGAGGGTGATGGAGTGTGTGTGTGTGTGTATGAGAGGGTGATGGAGTGTGTGTGTGTGTATGAGAGGGTGACGGAGTGTGTGTGTGTTTGTGTGTATGAGAAGGGGATGGAGTGTGTGTGTGTATGAGAGGGTGATGGAGTGTGTGTCCATGTATGAGAGGGGGATGGAGTGTGTGTCTATGTATAAGAGGGGGATGGAGTGTGTGTGTGTGTGTATGAGAGGGTGATGGAGTGTGTGTCTATGTATGAGAGGGGGATGAAGTGTGTGTGTGTGTGTGTGTATGAGAAGGGGATGGAGTGTGTGTGTGTGTGTGTGTGTATGAGAGGGTGATGGAGTGTGTGTGTGTATGAGAGGGCGATGGAGTGTGTGTCTATGTATGAGAGGGGGATGGAGTGTGTGTCTATGTATGAGAGGGGGATGGAGTGTGTGTGTGTGTGTGTATGAGAGGGTGATGGAGTGTGTGTGTGTATGAGAGGGTGATGGAGTGTGTGTGTGTGTGTATGAGAGGGTGATGGAGTGTGTGTGTGTATGAGAGGGTGATGGAGTGTGTGTGTATGTATGAGAGGGGGATGGAGTGTGTGTGTTTGTATGAGAGGGTGATGGAGTGTGTGTGTATGAGAGGGTGATGGAGTGTGTGTGTGTGTGTGTGTGAGAGGGTGATGAAGTGTGTTTGTATGTATGAGAGGGGGATGGAGTGTGTGAGTGTGTATGAGTGGGTGATGGAGTGTGTGTGTGTACGAGAGGGTGATGGAGTATGTTTGTATGTATGAGAGGGGGATGGAGTGTGTGTGTGTATGAGAGGGTGATGGAGTGTGTGTTTGTGTGTGTGTATATGAGAAGGGGATGGAGTGTGTATGTGTGTGTGTGTGCATGAGAGTTTGATGGAGTGTGTGTGTGTATGAGAGGGTGATGGTGTGTGTGTGTGTGTGTTTGTGTATGAGAGTGTGATGAAGTGTGTGTGTGTATGAGAGGGTGATGGAGTGTGTGTGTGTGTGTGTGTGTATGAGAGGGTGATGAAGTGTGTGTGTGTGTGTTTATATGAGAGGGTGATGAAGTGTGTGTGTATGTATGAGAGGGGGATGGAGTGTGTGTGTGCATGAGAGGGCGATGAAGTGTGTGTGTATGTATGAGAGGGGGATGGAGTGTGTGTGGGTGTATGAGAGGGTGATGGAGTGTGTGTGTGTGTTTGTGTGTATGAGAGGGTGATGGAGTGTATGTGTGTGTCTGAGAGGATGGTGGAGTGTGTGTGTTTGTGTGTATGAGAGGGTGATGGATTGTGTGTGTATGAGAGGGTGATGGATTGTGTGTGTGTGGGTGTGTGAATGAGAGGGTGATGGAGCGTGTGTGTGTGTGTGTATGAGAGGGTGATGGAGTCTGTGTGTGTGTATGAGAGGGTGACGGAGTGTGTGTGTGTATGAGAGGGGGATGGAGTGTGTGTATGTATGAGAGGGGGATGGAGTGTGTGTGTGTGTATGAGAGGGTGATGGAGTGTGTGTGTGTGTGTGAGAGGGTGATGGGGTATGTGTGTATGTATGAGAGGGGCATTGAGTATCTGTGTGTGTGTATGAGAGGGGGATGGAGTGTCTGTGTGTATGAGAGGGTGATGGAGTCTGTGTTTGTGTGTGTGTGTATGAGAGGGTGATGGAGTGTGTGTGTATGTATGAGAGGGGGATGGAGTGTGTGTGTGTGTGTGTGTGTATGAGAGGGTGAAGGAGTGTGTGTTTGTGTGTGTGCGTGTATGAGAGGGTGATGGAGTGTGTGTGTGTGTGTGAGAGGGTGATGGAGTATGTGTGTATGTATGAGAGGGGCATGGAGTATCTGTGTGTGTGTCTGAGAGGGGGATGGAGTGTGTGTGTGTATGAGAGGGTGATGGAGTGTGTGTTTGTGTGTGTTTATGAGAGGGTGATGGAGTGTGTGTGTGTGTATGAGAGGGTGACGGACTGTGTGTGTGTTTATGAGTAGGGGATGGAGTGTGTGTGTGTATGAGAGGGTGATGGAGTGTGTGTCTATGTATGAGAGGGGGATGGAGTGTGTGTCTATTTATGAGAGGGGGATGAAGTGTGTGTGTGTGTGTGTATGAGAAGGGGATGGAGTGTGTGTGTGTGTGTGTATGAGAGGGTGAGGGAGTGTGTGTGTGTATGAGAGGGCGATGTAGTGTGTGTCTATGTGTGAGACGGGGATGGAGTGTGTGTCTATGTATGAGAGGGGGATGGAGTTTGTTTGTGTGTGTGTATGAGAGGGTGATGGAGTGTGTGTGTGTATGAGAGGGTGATGGAGTGTGTGTGTTTGTGTGTGTGTGTGTATGAGAGGGTGATGGAGTGTGTGTGTGCTTGAGAGGGTGATGGAGTGTGTGTGTATGTATGAGAGGTGGATGGATTGTGTGTGTTTGTATGAGAGGGTGATGGAGTGTGTGTGTGTGTGTGTGTGTGAGAGGGTGATGAAGTGTGTGTGTATGTATGAGAGGGGGATGGAGTGTGTGAGTGTGTATGAGAGGGTGATGGAGTGTGTGTGTGTACGAGAGGGTGATGGAGTATGTGTGTATGTATGAGAGGGGCATGGAGTATGTGTGTGTGTATGAGAGGGGGATGGAGTGTGTGTGTGTATGAGAGGGTGATGGAGTGTGTGTTTGTGTGTGTGTATATGAGAAGGGGATGGAGTGTGTGTGTGTATGAGAGGGTGATGAAGTGTGTATGTGTGTGTGTGTATATGAGAGTTTGATGGAGTGTGTGTGTGTATGAGAGGGTGATGGAGTGTGTGTATGTGTGTGTGTGTGTGTGTATGAGAGGGTGATGAAGTGTGTGTGTGTGTATATGAGAGGGTGATGAAGTGTGTGTGTATGTATGAGAGGGGGATGGAGTGTGTGTGTGTATGAGAGGGTGATGAAGTGTGTGTGTATGTATGAGAGGGGGATGGAGTGTGTGTGGGTGTATGAGAGGGTGATGGAGAGTGTGTGTGTGTTTGTGTGTATGAGAAGGTGATGGAGTGTATGTGTGTGTCTGAGAGGATGGTGGAGTGTGTGTGTTTGTGTGTATGAGAGGGTGATGGATTGTGTGTGTATGAGAGGGTGATGGATTGTGTGTGTGTGGTTGTGTGTATGAGAGGGTGATGGAGTGTGTGTGTCTGTGTGAGAGGTTGATGGATTGTGCGTGTGTGTGTGTATGAGAGGGTGATGGAGTGTGTGTGTGTATGAGATGGTGATGGAGTGTTTGTGTGTGTGTGTGTGTGTGTATGAGAGGTTGATGAAGTGTGTGTGTGCATGAGAGGGTGATGGAGTGTGTGTGTGTATGAGGGGGTGATGGAGTGTGTGTGTGTATGAGGGGGTGACGGAGTGTGTCTGTGTATGAGAGGGTGATGAAGTGTGTGTCTATGTATGAGAGGGTGATGGAGTGTGTGTGTGTTTGTATGAGAGGGTGATGGAGTGTGTGTGTGTATGAGAGGGTGATGAAGTGTGTGTCTATGTATGAGAGGGGGATGGAGTGTGTGTGTGTGTGTGTTTATGAGAGGGTGATGGAGTGTTTGTCTATGTATGAGAGGGGGATGGAGTGTGTGTCTATGTATGGGAGGGGGATGGAGTGTGTGTGTGAGTGTATGAGAGGGTGATGGAGTGTGTGTGTCTGAGAGGGTGATGGAGCGTGTGTGTGTGTGTGTATGAGAGGGTGAGGGAGTGTGTGTGTGTGTTTGAGAGGGTGACGGAGTGTGTGTGTGCATGTGTGTATAAGAGGGTGATGGAGTGTGTGTCTATGTATGAGAGGGGGATGGAGTGTGTGCCTATGTATGAGAGGGGGATGGAGTGTGTGTGTGTGTGTGTGCATGAGAGGGTGATGGAGTGTGTGTCTATGTATGAGAGGGGGATGGAGTGTGTGTGTGTGTGTGTGTATGAGAAGCGAAAGGAGTGTGTGTGTGTGTGTGTATGAGAGGGTGATGGAGTGTGTGTGTGTATGAGAGGGTGATGGAGTGTGTGTCTATGTATGAGAGGGGGATGGAGTGTGTGTCTATGTATGAGAGGGGGATGGAGTGTGTGTGTGTGTGTGTTTATGAGACGGTGATTGAATGTGTGTGTGTATGAGAGGGTGATGGTGTGTGTGTGTGTGTGTGTGTTTGTGTGTATGAGAGGGTGATGGAGTGTGTGTGCGTATGAGAGGGAGATGAAGTGTGTGTCTATGTATGAAAGGGGGATGGAGTGTGTGTGTGTGTGTGTGTATGAGAAGGGGATGGAGTGTGTGTGTGTGTGTGTGTGTATGAGAGGGTGATGGAGTGTGTGTGTGTATGAGAGGGCGATGGAGTGTGTGTCTATGTATGAGAGGGGGATGGAGTGTGTGTCTATGTATGAGAGGGGGATGGAGTGTGTGTGTGTGTGTGTATGAGAGGGTGATGGAGTGTGTGTGTTTATGAGAGGGTGATGGAGTGTGTGTGTGTGTGTATGAGAGGGTGATGGAGTGTGTGTGTGTATGAGAGGGTGATGGAGTGTGTGTGTATGTATGAGAGGGGGATGGAGTGTGTGTGTTTGTATGAGAGGGTGATGGAGTGTGTGTGTGTATGAGAGGGTGATGGAGTGTGTGTGTGTGTGTGTGTGAGACGGTGATGAAGTGTGTTTGTATGTATGAGAGGGGGATGGAGTGTGTGAGTGTGTATGAGTGGGTGATGGAGTGTGTGTGTGTACGAGAGGGTGATGGAGTATGTTTGTATGTATGAGAGGGGGATGGAGTGTGTGTGTTTATGAGAGGGTGATGGAGTGTGTGTTTGTGTGTGTGTATATGAGAAGGGGATGGAGTGTGTATGTGTGTGTGTGTGCATGAGAGTTTGATGGAGTGTGTGTGTGTATGAGAGGGTGATGGTGTGTGTGTGTGTGTGTTTGTGTATGAGAGTGTGATGAAGTGTGTGTGTGTATGAGAGGGTGATGGAGTGTGTGTGTGTGTGTGTGTGTATGAGAGGGTGATGAAGTGTGTGTGTGTGTGTTTATATGAGAGGGTGATGAAGTGTGTGTGTATGTATGAGAGGGGGATGGAGTGTGTGTGTGCATGAGAGGGCGATGAAGTGTGTGTGTATGTATGAGAGGGGGATGGAGTGTGTGTGGGTGTATGAGAGGGTGATGGAGTGTGTGTGTGTGTTTGTGTGTATGAGAGGGTGATGGAGTGTATGTGTGTGTCTGAGAGGATGGTGGAGTGTGTGTGTTTGTGTGTATGAGAGGGTGATGGATTGTGTGTGTATGAGAGGGTGATGGATTGTGTGTGTGTGGGTGTGTGAATGAGAGGGTGATGGAGCGTGTGTGTGTGTGTGTATGAGAGGGTGATGGAGTCTGTGTGTGTGTATGAGAGGGTGACGGAGTGTGTGTGTGTATGAGAGGGGGATGGAGTGTGTGTATGTATGAGAGGGGGATGGAGTGTGTGTGTGTGTATGAGAGGGTGATGGAGTGTGTGTGTGTGTGTGAGAGGGTGATGGGGTATGTGTGTATGTATGAGAGGGGCATTGAGTATCTGTGTGTGTGTATGAGAGGGGGATGGAGTGTCTGTGTGTATGAGAGGGTGATGGAGTCTGTGTTTGTGTGTGTGTGTATGAGAGGGTGATGGAGTGTGTGTGTATGTATGAGAGGGGGATGGAGTGTGTGTGTGTGTGTGTGTATGAGAGGGTGAAGGAGTGTGTGTTTGTGTGTGTGCGTGTATGAGAGGGTGATGGAGTGTGTGTGTGTGTGTGAGAGGGTGATGGAGTATGTGTGTATGTATGAGAGGGGCATGGAGTATCTGTGTGTGTGTCTGAGAGGGGGATGGAGTGTGTGTGTGTATGAGAGGGTGATGCAGTGTGTGTTTGTGTGTGTGTATGAGAGGGTGATGGAGTGTGTGTGTGTGTATGAGAGGGTGACGGACTGTGTGTGTGTTTATGAGAAGGGGATGGAGTGTGTGTGTGTATGAGAGGGTGATGGAGTGTGTGTCTATGTATGAGAGGGGGATGGAGTGTGTGTCTATTTATGAGAGGGGGATGAAGTGTGTGTGTGTGTGTGTATGAGAAGCGGATGGAGTGTGTGTGTGTGTGTATGAGAGGGTGAGGGAGTGTGTGTGTGTATGAGAGGGCGATGTAGTGTGTGTCTATGTGTGAGACGGGGATGGAGTGTGTGTCTATGTATGAGAGGGGGATGGAGTGTGTTTGTGTGTGTGTATGAGAGGGTGATGGAGTGTGTGTGTGTATGAGAGGGTGATGGAGTGTGTGTGTTTGTGTGTGTGTGTGTATGAGAGGGTGATGGAGTGTGTGTGTGCTTGAGAGGGTGATGGAGTGTGTGTGTATGTATGAGAGGTGGATGGATTGTGTGTGTTTGTATGAGAGGGTGATGGAGTGTGTGTGTGTGTGTGTGTGTGAGAGGGTGATGAAGTGTGTGTGTATGTATGAGAGGGGGATGGAGTGTGTGAGTGTGTATGAGAGGGTGATGGAGTGTGTGTGTGTACGAGAGGGTGATGGAGTATGTGTGTATGTATGAGAGGGGCATGGAGTATGTGTGTGTGTATGAGAGGGGGATGGAGTGTGTGTGTGTATGAGAGGGTGATGGAGTGTGTGTTTGTGTGTGTGTATATGAGAAGGGGATGGAGTGTGTGTGTGTATGAGAGGATGATGGAGTGTGTATCTGTGTGTGTGTATATGAGAGTTTGATGGAGTGTGTGTGTGTATGAGAGGGTGATGGAGTGTGTGTATGTGTGTGTGTGTGTGTGTATGAGAGGGTGATGAAGTGTGTGTGTGTGTATATGAGAGGGTGATGAAGTGTGTGTGTATGTATGAGAGGGGGATGGAGTGTGTGTGTGTATGAGAGGGTGATGAAGTGTGTGTGTATGTATGAGAGGGGGATGGAGTGTGTGTGGGTGTATGAGAGGGTGATGGAGAGTGTGTGTGTGTTTGTGTGTATGAGAAGGTGATGGAGTGTATGTGTGTGTCTGAGAGGATGGTGGAGTGTGTGTGTTTGTGTGTATGAGAGGGTGATGGATTGTGTGTGTATGAGAGGGTGATGGATTGTGTGTGTGTGGTTGTGTGTATGAGAGGGTGATGGAGTGTGTGTGTCTGTGTGAGAGGTTGATGGATTGTGCGTGTGTGTGTGTATGAGAGGGTGATGGAGTGTGTGTGTGTATGAGAGGGTGATGGAGTGTTTGTGTGTGTGTGTGTGTGTGTGTATGAGAGGTTGATGAAGTGTGTGTGTGCATGAGAGGGTGATGGAGTGTGTGTGTGTATGAGGGGGTGATGGAGTGTGTGTGTGTATGAGGGGGTGACGGAGTGTGTCTGTGTATGAGAGGGTGATGAAGTGTGTGTCTATGTATGAGAGGGTGATGGAGTGTGTGTGTGTTTGTATGAGAGGGTGATGGAGTGTGTGTATGTATGAGAGGGTGATGAAGTGTGTGTCTATGTATGAGAGGGGGATGGAGTGTGTGTGTGTGTGTGTATGAGAGGGTGATGGAGTGTTTGTCTATGTATGAGAGGGGGATGGAGTGTGTGTCTATGTATGGGAGGGGGATGGAGTGTGTGTGTGTGTGTATGAGAGGGTGATGGAGTGTGTGTGTATGAGAGGGTGATGGAGCGTGTGTGTGTGTGTGTATGAGAGGGTGAGGGAGTGTGTGTGTGTGTTTGAGAGGTTGACGGAGTGTGTGTGTGTATGTGTGTATAAGAGGGTGATGGAGTGTGTGCCTATGTATGAGAGGGGGATGGAGTGTGTGCCTATGTATGAGAGGGGGATGGAGTGTGTGTGTGTGTGCATGAGAGGGTGATGGAGTGTGTGTCTATGTATGAGAGGGGGATGGAGTGTGTGTGTGTGTGTGTATGAGAAGCGAAAGGAGTGTGTGTGTGTGTGTGTATGAGAGGTTGATGGAGTGTGTGTGTGTATGAGAGGGTGATGGAGTGTGTGTCTATGTATGAGAGGGGGATGGAGTGTGTGTCTATGTATGAGAGGGGGATGGAGTGTGTGTGTGTGTGTGTTTATGAGACGGTGATTGAATGTGTGTGTGTATGAGAGGGTGATGGTGTGTGTGTGTGTGTGTGTTTGTGTGTATGAGAGGGTGATGGAGTGTGTGTGCGTATGAGAGGGTGATGAAGTGTGTGTCTATGTATGAAAGGGGGATGGAGTGTGTGTGGGTGTGTGTATGAGAGGGTGATGGAGTGTGTGTCTATGTATGAGAGGGGGATGGACTGTGTGTCTATGTATGAGAGGGGGATGGAGTGTGTGTGTGTGTGTGTATGAGAGGGTGATGGAGTGTGTGTGTGTATGAGAGGGTGATGGAGTGTGTGTGTGTGTGTGTGTGTGTGTATGAGAGGGTGTTGAAGTGTGTGTGTATGTATGAGAGGGGGATGGAGTGTGTGTGTGTGTATGAGAGGGTGATGGAGTGTGTGTGTGTATGAGAGGGTGATGGAGTGTGTGTGTGTGTGCGTGAGAGGGTGATGAAGTGTGTGTGTATGTATGAGAGGGGGATGGAGTGTGTGTGTGTGTATGAGAGGGTGATGGAGTATGTGTGTATGTATGAGAGGGGCTTGGAGTATGTGTGTGTGTATGAGAGGGGGATGGAGTTTGTGTGTGTATGAGAGGGTGATGGAGTGTGTGTGTGTGTGTATGAGAGGCTGGTGGAGTATGTGTGTGGGCATGAGAGTGTGATGGAGTGTATGTGTATGAGAGGGTGATGGAGTGTGTGTGTGTGTGTATGAGAGGGTGATGGAGTGTGTGTTTGTGTGTGTGTATATGAGAAGGGGATGGAGTGTGTGTACGTGTGTATATGAGAAGGAGATGGAGTGTGTGAGTGTGTGTGTATGAGAGCGTGATGGAGTGTGTGTGTGTATGAGAGGGTGATGGAGTGTTTGTGTATGAGAAAGTGATGGATTGTGTGTGTGTATGAGAGGGTGATGGAGTGTGTGTTTGTGTATATGAGAAGGGGATGGAGTGTGTGCGTGTGTGTGTGTGTATGATAGGGTGATGGAGTGTGTGTGTGTATGAGAGGGTGATGAAGTGTGTGTCTATGTATTGGAGGGGGATGGAGTGTGTGTGTGTATGAAAGGGTGATGAAGTGTGTGTCTATGTATGAGAGGGGGATGGAGTGTGTGTGTGTGGGTGTGTGTATGAGAGGGTGATGGAGTGTGTGTGTCTGTGTGAGAGGTTGATGGATTGTGTGTGTGTGTGTGTATGAGAGGGTGATGGAGTGTGTGTGTGTGTGTGTGTATGAGAGGGTGATGGAGTGTGTGTGTGTATGAGAGGGGGATGGAGTGTGTGTGTGTGGGTGTGTGTATGAGAGGGTGATGGAGTGTGTGTGTCTGTGTGAGAGGTTGATGGATTGTGCGTGTGTGTGTGTATGATAGGGTGATGAAGTGTGTGTGTATGAGAGGGTGATGGAGTGTGTGTGTGTGTATGAGAGGGTGATGGAGTGTGTATGTGTGTATGAGAGGGTGACGGAGTGTGTGTCTATGTATGAGAGGGGGATGGAGTGGGTGTCTATGTATGAGAGGGGGATGGAGTGTGTGTGTGTGTGTATGAGAGGGTGATGGAGTGTGTGTCTATGTATGCGAGTGGGATGAAGTGTGTGTGTGTGTGTATGAGAAGGGGATGGAGTGTGTGTGTGTGTGTGTATGAGAGGGTGATGGAGTGTGTGTGTGTATGAGAGGGCGATGGAGTGTGTGTCTATGTATGAGAGGGGGATGGAGTGTGTGTCTATGTATGAGAGGGGGATGGAGTGTGTGTGTGTGTGTGTATGAGAGGGTGATGGAGTGTGTGTCTGTATGAGAGGGTGATGGAGTGTGTGTGTATGTATGAGAGGGGGATGGAGTGTGTGTGTTTGTATGAGAGGGTGATGGAGTGTGTGTGCGTATGAGATGGTGATGGAGTGTGTGTGTGTGTGTGTGAGAGGGTGATGAAGTGTGTGTGTATGTATGAGAGGGGGATGGAGTGTGTGAGTGTGTATGAGAGGGTGATGGAGTGTGTGTGTGTACGAGAGAGTGATGGAGTATGTGTGTATGTATGAGAGGGGCATGGAGTATGTGTGTGTGTATGAGAGGGGGATGGAGTGTATGTGTGTATGAGAGGGTGATGGAGTGTGTGTTTGTGTGTTTGTATATGAGAAGGGGATGGAGTGTGTGTGTGTATGAGAGGTGATGGAGTGTGTATGTGTGTGTGTGTGTATGAGAGTTTGATGGAGTGTGTGTTTGTATGAGAGGGTGATGGAGTGTGTGTGTGTGTGTGTGTGTGTGTATGAGAGGGTGATGAAGTGTGTGTGTGTGTATATGAGAGGGTGATGAAGTGTGTGTGTATGTTTGAGAGGGGGATGGAGTGCGTGTGTGTATGAGAGGGTGATGAAGTGCGTTTGTATGTATGAAGGGGGATGGAGTGTGTGTGTGTGTATGAGAGGGTGATGGAGTGTGTGTGTGTGTTTGTGTGTATGAGAGGGTGATGGAGAGTGTGTGTGTGTTTGTGTGTATGAGAGGGTGATGGAGTGTATGTGTGTGTCTGAGAGGATGGTGGAGTGTGTGTGTTTGTGTGTATGAGAGGGTGATGGATTGTTTGTGTATGAGAGGGTGATGGATTGTGTGTGTGTGGGTGTGTGTATGAGAGGGTGATGGAGTGTGTGTGTCTGTGTGAGTGGTTGATGGATTGTGAGTGTGTGTGTGTATGAGAGGGTGATGGAGTGTATGTGTGTATGAGAGGTTGATGGAGTGTGTATGTGTGTGTGTGTGTGTGTATGAGAGGGTGATGAAGTGTGTGTGTGTATGAGGGGGTGATGGAGTGTGTGTGTGTATGAGTGGGTGAAGGAGTGTGTGTGTGTATGAGGGGTTGACGGAGTGTGTTTGTGTAAGAGAGGGTGATGAAGTGTGTGTCTATGTATGAGAGGGTGATGGAGTGTGTGTGTGTTTGTATGAGAGGGTGATGGAGTGTGTGTGTGTATGAGAGGATGATGGAGTGTGTATGTATGAGGGGGTGATGGAGTGTGTGTGTGTATGAGGGGGTGACGGAGTGTGTGTGTGTATGAGAGGATGATGAACTGTGTGTCTATGTATGAGAGGGGGATGGAGTGTGTGTGTGTGTGTTTATGAGAGGGTGATGGAGTGTTTGTCTATGTATGGGAGGGGGATGGAGTGTGTGTCTATGTATGAGAGGGGGATGGAGTGTGTGTGTGTGTGTGTGTATGAGAGGGTGATGGAGTATGTGTGTATGAGAGGGTGATGGAGAGTGTGTGTGTGTGTATGAGAGGGTGATGGAGCGTGTGTGTGTGTGTGTATGAGAGGTTGATGGAGTGTGTGTGTGTGTATGAGAGGGTGACGGAGTGTGTGTGTGTATGTGTGTATAAGAGGGTGATGGAGTGTGTGTCTATGTATGAGAGGGGGATGGAGTGTGTGCCTATGTATGAGAGGGGGATGGAGTGTGTGTGTGTGTGTGTATGAGAGGGTGATGGAGTGTGTGTCTATGTATGAGAGGGGGAAGGAGTGTGTGTGTGTGTGTGTATGAGAAGGGGATGGAGTGTGTGTGTGTGTGTGCATGAGAGGGTGATGGAGTGTATGTGCGTATGAGAGGGTGATGGAGTGTGTGTCTATGTATGAGAGGGGGATGGAGTGTGTGTCTATGTATGAGAGGGCGATGGAGTGTGTGTGTGTGTGTGTGTTTATGAGAGGGTGATGGAATGTGTGTGTGTATGAGAGGGTGATAGAGTTTGTGTGTGTGTGTGTTTGTGTGTGTATGAGAGGGTGATGGAGTGTGTGTGTGTATGAGAGGGTGATGAAGTGTGTGTCTATGTATGAGAGGGGGATGGAGTGTGTGTGTGTATGAGATGGTGATGGAGTGTGTGTCTATGTTTGAGAGGGGGATGGAGTGTGTGTCTATGTATGAGAGGGGGATGGTGTGTGTGTGTGTGTATGAGAGGGTGATGGAGTGTGTGTGTGTATGAGAGGGGGATGGAGTGTGTGTGTGTGTATGAGAGGGTGATGGAGTGTGTGTGTATGTCTGTGTGTGTATGAGAGGGTGATGAAGTGTGTGTGTATGCATGAGAGGGGGTGGAGTGTGTGTGTGTGTATGAGAGGGTGATGGAGTATGTGTGTGTATGAGAGGGTGATGGAGTGTGTGTGTGTGTGCGTGAGAGGGTGATGAAGTGTATGTGTATGTATGAGAGGGGGATGGAGTGTGTGTGTGTGTACGAGAGGGTGAGGGAGTATGTGTGTATGTATGAGAGGGGCTTGGAGTATGTGTGTGTGTATGAGAGGGGGATGGAGTTTGGGTGTGTATGAGAGGGTGATGGAGTGTGTGTGTGTGTGTTTGAGAGGGTGGTGGAGTATGTGTTTGGTCATGAGAGTGTGATGGAGTGTGTGTGTATGAGAGAGTGATGGAGTGTGTGTGTGTGTGTGTATGAGAAGGAGATGGAGTGTGTGAGTGTGTGTGTGTATGAGAGGGTGATGGAGTGTGTGTGTGTATGAGAGGGTGATGGAGTGTGTGTGTATGAGAGGGTGATGGAGTGTGTGTGTGTATGAGAGGGGTGATGGAGTGTGTGTTGTGTGTGTATATGAGAAGGGGATGGAGTGTGTGCGTGTGTGTGTGTGTATGAGAGGGTGATGGAGTGTGTGTGTGTATGAGAGGGTGATGAAGTGTGTGTCTAAGTATGAGAGGGGGATGGAGTGTGTGTGTGTGGGTGTGTGTATGAGAGGGTGATGGAGTGTGTGTGTCTGTGTGAGAGGTTGATGGATTGTGCGTGTGTGTGTGTATGAGAGGGTGATGGAGTGTGTGTGTGTATGAGAGGGTGATGGAGTGTGTGTTTGTGTGTGTGTGTATGAGAGGGTGATGAAGTGTGTGTGTGTGTATGAGAGGGTGATGGAGTGTGTGTGTGTGTATGAGAGGGTGATGGAGTGTGTGTGTGTGTTTGTGTGTATGTGAGGGTGATGGACTGTATGTGTGTGTCTGAGAGGATGGTGGAGTTTGTGTGTTTGTGTGTATGAGTGGGTGATTGATTGTGTGTGTATGAGAGGGTGATGGATTGTGTGTGTGTGGGTGAGTGTATGAGAGGGTGATGGAGTGTGTGTGTCTGTGTGAGAGGTTGATGGATTGTGCGTGTGTGTGTGTATGAGAGGGTGATGGAGTGCGTGTGTGTATGAGAGGGTGATGGAGTGTGTGTGTGTGTGTGTGTATGAGAGGGTGATGGAGTGTGTGTGTGTATGAGGGGGTGATGGAGTGTGTGTGTGTATGAGGGGGTGACGGAGTGTGTTTGAGTATGAGAGGGTGATGAAGTGTGTGTCTATGTATGAGAGGGGGATGGAGTTTGTGTGTGTTTGTGTGTATAAGAGGGTGATGGAGTGTGTGTGTGTATGAGAGGGTGACGGATTGTGTGTGTGTATGTGTGTATAAGAGGGTGATGGAGTGTGTGTCTATGTATGAGAGGGGGATGGAGTGTGTGCCTATGTATGAGAGGGGGATGGAGTGTGTGTGTGTGTGTATGAGAGGGGGATGGAGTGTGTGTCTATGTATGAGAGGGTGATGGAGTGTGTGTGTGTGTGTGTATGAGAAGGGGATGGAGTGTGTGTGTGTGTGTATGAGAGGGTGATGGAGTGTGTGTGTGTATGTGAGGGTGATGGAGTGTGTGTCTATGTATGAGAGGGGGATGGAGTGTGTGTCTATGTATGAGAGGGGGCTGGAGTGTGTGTGTGTGTGTGTTTATGAGAGGGTGATGGAATGTGTGTGTGTATGAGAGGGTGATGGAGTGTGTGTGTGTGAGTGTGTGTGTGTGTATGAGATGGTGATGGAGTGTGTGTGTGTATGAGAGGGTGATGAAGTGTGTGTCTATGTATGAGAGGGGGATGGAGTGTGTGTGTGAGTGTATGAGAGGGTGATGGAGTGTGTGTCTATGTATGAGAGGGGGATGCAGTGTGTGTCTATGTATGAGAGGGGGATGGAGTGTGTGTGTGTGTGTGTATGAGAGGGTGATGGAGTGTGTGTGTGTATGAGAGGGTGATGGAGTGTGTGTGTGTGTGTGTATGAGAGGGTGATGAAGTGTGTGTGTATGTATGAGAGGGGGATGGAGTGTGTGTGTCTGTATGAGAGGGTGATGGAATGTGTGTGTGTATGAGAGGGTGATGGAGTGTGTGTGTGTGTGCGTGAGAGGTTGATGAAATGTGTGTGTATGTATGAGAGGGGGATGGAGTGTGTGTGTGTGTGTATGAGAGGGTGATGGAGTATGTGTGGATGTATGAGAGGGGCTTGGATTATGTGTGTGTGTATGAGAGGGGGATGGAGTTTGTGTGTGTATGAGAGGGTGATGGAGTGTGTGTGTGTGTGTATGAGAGGATGGTGGAGTATGTGTGTGGGCATGTGAGTGTGATGGAGTGTGTGTGTGTGTGTATGAGAGGGTGATGGAGTGTGTGTGTGTGTGTATGAGAGGGTGATGGAGTGTGTGTGTGTGTGTATGAGAGGGTGATGGAGTGTGTGTTTGTGTGTGTGTATATGAGAAGGGGATGGAGTGTGTGTGTGTGTATGGGAAGGAGATGGAGTGTGTGAGTGTGTGTGTGTATGAGAGGGTGATGGAGTGTGTGTGTGTATGAGAGGGTGATGGAGTATGTGCGTATGAGAGGATGATGGATTGTGTGTGTGTATGAGAGGGTGATGGAGTGTGTGTTTGTGTGTGTGTATATGAGAAGGGGATGGAGTGTGTGCGTGTGTGTGTGTGTATGAGAGGGTGATGGAGTGTATGTGTGTGTCTGAGAGGATGGTGGAGTGTGTGTGTTTGTGTGTATGAGAGGGTGATGGATTGTTTGTGTATGAGAGGGTGATGGATTGTGTGTGTGTGGGTGTGTGTATGAGAGGGTGATGGAGTGTGTGTGTCTGTGTGAGTGGTTGATGGATTGTGAGTGTGTGTGTGTATGAGAGGGTGATGGAGTGTATGTGTGTATGAGAGGTTGATGGAGTGTGTATGTGTGTGTGTGTGTGTGTATGAGAGGGTGATGAAGTGTGTGTGTGTATGAGGGGGTGATGGAGTGTGTGTGTGTATGAGTGGGTGAAGGAGTGTGTGTGTGTATGAGGGGTTGACGGAGTGTGTTTGTGTAAGAGAGGGTGATGAAGTGTGTGTCTATGTATGAGAGGGTGATGGAGTGTGTGTGTGTTTGTATGAGAGGGTGATGGAGTGTGTGTGTGTATGAGAGGATGATGGAGTGTGTATGTATGAGGGGGTGATGGAGTGTGTGTGTGTATGAGGGGGTGACGGAGTGTGTGTGTGTATGAGAGGATGATGAACTGTGTGTCTATGTATGAGAGGGGGATGGAGTGTGTGTGTGTGTGTTTATGAGAGGGTGATGGAGTGTTTGTCTATGTATGGGAGGGGGATGGAGTGTGTGTCTATGTATGAGAGGGGGATGGAGTGTGTGTGTGTGTGTGTGTATGAGAGGGTGATGGAGTATGTGTGTATGAGAGGGTGATGGAGAGTGTGTGTGTGTGTGTGTATGAGAGGGTGATGGAGCGTGTGTGTGTGTGTGTATGAGAGGTTGATGGAGTGTGTGTGTGTGTATGAGAGGGTGACGGAGTGTGTGTGTGTATGTGTGTATAAGAGGGTGATGGAGTGTGTGTCTATGTATGAGAGGGGGATGGAGTGTGTGCCTATGTATGAGAGGGGGATGGAGTGTGTGTGTGTGTGTGTGTATGAGAGGGTGATGGAGTGTGTGTCTATGTATGAGAGGGGGAAGGAGTGTGTGTGTGTGTGTGTATGAGAAGGGGATGGAGTGTGTGTGTGTGTGTGCATGAGAGGGTGATGGAGTGTATGTGCGTATGAGAGGGTGATGGAGTGTGTGTCTATGTATGAGAGGGGGATGGAGTGTGTGTCTATGTATGAGAGGGCGATGGAGTGTGTGTGTGTGTGTGTTTATGAGAGGGTGATGGAATGTGTGTGTGTATGAGAGGGTGATAGAGTTTGTGTGTGTGTGTGTTTGTGTGTGTATGAGAGGGTGATGGAGTGTGTGTGTGTATGAGAGGGTGATGAAGTGTGTGTCTATGTATGAGAGGGGGATGGAGTGTGTGTGTGTATGAGATGGTGATGGAGTGTGTGTCTATGTTTGAGAGGGGGATGGAGTGTGTGTCTATGTATGAGAGGGGGATGGAGTGTTTGTGTGTGTATGAGAGGGTGATGGAGTGTGTGTGTGTATGAGAGGGTGATGGAGTGTGTGTGTATGTCTGTGTGTGTATGAGAGGGTGATGAAGTGTGTGTGTATGCATGAGAGGGGGATGGAGTGTGTGTGTGTGTATGAGAGGGTGATGGAGTATGTGTGTGTATGAGAGGGTGATGGAGTGTGTGTGTGTGTGCGTGAGAGGGTGATGAAGTGTATGTGTATGTATGAGAGGGGGATGGAGTGTGTGTGTGTGTACGAGAGGGTGAGGGAGTATGTGTGTATGTATGAGAAGGGCTTGGAGTATGTGTGTGTGTATGAGAGGGGGATGGAGTTTGGGTGTGTATGAGAGGGTGATGGAGTGTGTGTGTGTGTGTTTGAGAGGGTGGTGGAGTATGTGTTTGGTCATGAGAGTGTGATGGAGTGTGTGTGTATGAGAGGGTGATGGAGTGTGTGTGTGTGTGTGTATGAGAAGGAGATGGAGTGTGTGAGTGTGTGTGTGTATGAGAGGGTGATGGAGTGTGTGTGTGTATGAGAGGGTGATGGAGTGTGTGTGTATGAGAGGGTGATGGAGTGTGTGTGTGTATGAGAGGGTGATGGAGTGTGTGTTTGTGTGTGTGTATATGAGAAGGGGATGGAGTGTGTGCGTGTGTGTGTGTGTATGAGAGGGTGATGGAGTGTGTGTGTGTATGAGAGGGTGATGAAGTGTGTGTCTAAGTATGAGAGGGGGATGGAGTGTGTGTGTGTGGGTGTGTGTATGAGAGGGTGATGGAGTGTGTGTGTCTGTGTGAGAGGTTGATGGATTGTGCGTGTGTGTGTGTATGAGAGGGTGATGGAGTGTGTGTGTGTATGAGAGGGTGATGGAGTGTGTGTTTGTGTGTGTGTGTATGAGAGGGTGATGAAGTGTGTGTGTGTGTATGAGAGGGTGATGGAGTGTGTGTGTGTGTATGAGAGGGTGATGGAGTGTGTGTCTGTGTTTGTGTGTATGTGAGGGTGATGGACTGTATGTGTGTGTCTGAGAGGATGGTGGAGTTTGTGTGTTTGTGTGTATGAGAGGGTGATTGATTGTGTGTGTATGAGAGGGTGATGGATTGTGTGTGTGTGGGTGAGTGTATGAGAGGGTGATGGAGTGTGTGTGTCTGTGTGAGAGGTTGATGGATTGTGCGTGTGTGTGTGTATGAGAGGGTGATGGAGTGCGTGTGTGTATGAGAGGGTGATGGAGTGTGTGTGTGTGTGTGTGTATGAGAGGTTGATGAAGTATGTGTGTGTATGAGAGGGTGATGGAGTGTGTGTGTGTATGAGGGGGTGATGGAGTGTGTGTGTGTATGAGGGGGTGACGGAGTGTGTTTGAGTATGAGAGGGTGATGAAGTGTGTGTCTATGTATGAGAGGGGGATGGAGTTTGTGTGTGTTTGTGTGTATAAGAGGGTGATGGAGTGTGTGTGTGTATGAGAGGGTGACGGATTGTGTGTGTGTATGTGTGTATAAGAGGGTGATGGAGTGTGTGTCTATGTATGAGAGGGGGATGGAGTGTGTGCCTATGTATGAGAGGGGGATGGAGTGTGTGTGTGTGTGTATGAGAGGGGGATGGAGTGTGTGTCTATGTATGAGAGGGTGATGGAGTGTGTGTGTGTGTGTGTATGAGAAGGGGATGGAGTGTGTGTGTGTGTGTATGAGAGGGTGATGGAGTGTGTGTGTGTATGTGAGGGTGATGGAGTGTGTGTCTATGTATGAGAGGGGGATGGAGTGTGTGTCTATGTATGAGAGGGGGCTGGAGTGTGTGTGTGTGTGTGTTTATGAGAGGGTGATGGAATGTGTGTGTGTATGAGAGGGTGATGGAGTGTGTGTGTGTGAGTGTGTGTGTGTGTATGAGATGGTGATGGAGTGTGTGTGTGTATGAGAGGGTGATGAAGTGTGTGTCTATGTATGAGAGGGGGATGGAGTGTGTGTGTGAGTGTATGAGAGGGTGATGGAGTGTGTGTCTATGTATGAGAGGGGGATGCAGTGTGTGTCTATGTATGAGAGGGGGATGGAGTGTGTGTGTGTGTGTGTATGAGAGGGTGATGGAGTGTGTGTGTGTATGAGAGGGTGATGGAGTGTGTGTGTGTGTGTGTATGAGAGGGTGATGAAGTGTGTGTGTATGTATGAGAGGGGGATGGAGTGTGTGTGTCTGTATGAGAGGGTGATGGAATGTGTGTGTGTATGAGAGGGTGATGGAGTGTGTGTGTGTGTGCGTGAGAGGTTGATGAAATGTGTGTGTATGTATGAGAGGGGGATGGAGTGTGTGTGTGTGTGTATGAGAGGGTGATGGAGTATGTGTGGATGTATGAGAGGGGCTTGGATTATGTGTGTGTGTATGAGAGGGGGATGGAGTTTGTGTGTGTATGAGAGGGTGATGGAGTGTGTGTGTGTGTGTATGAGAGGATGGTGGAGTATGTGTGTGGGCATGTGAGTGTGATGGAGTGTGTGTGTGTGTGTATGAGAGGGTGATGGAGTGTGTGTGTGTGTGTATGAGAGGGTGATGGAGTTTGTGTGTGTGTGTATGAGAGGGTGATGGAGTGTGTGTTTGTGTGTGTGTATATGAGAAGGGGATGGAGTGTGTGTGTGTGTGTATGGGAAGGAGATGGAGTGTGTGAGTGTGTGTGTGTATGAGAGGGTGATGGAGTGTGTGTGTGTATGAGAGGGTGATGGAGTATGTGCGTATGAGAGGATGATGGATTGTGTGTGTGTATGAGAGGGTGATGGAGTGTGTGTTTGTGTGTGTGTATATGAGAAGGGGATGGAGTGTGTGCGTGTGTGTGTGTGTATGAGAGCGTGATGGATTGTGTGTGTGTATGAGAGGGTGATGAAGTGTGTGTCTATGTATTGGAGGGGGATGGAGTGTGTGTGTGTATGAGAGGGTGATGAAGTGTGTGTCTATGTATGAGAGGGGGATGGAGTTTGTGTGTGTTTGTGTGTATAAGAGGGTGATGGAGTGTGTGTGTGTGTGTGTGTATGAGAGGCTGATGGAGTGTGTGTGTGTGTTTGTGTGTATGAGAGGGTGATGGAGTCTGTGTGTGTATAAGAGGGTGATGGAGTGTGTGTCTATGTATGAGAGGGGGATGGAGTGTGTGCCTATGTATGAGAGGGGGATGGAGTGTTTGTGTGTGTGTGTATGAGAGGGTGATGGAGTGTGTGTCTATGTATGAGAGGGGGAAGGAGTGTGTGTGTGTGTGTGTATGAGAAGGGAATGGAGTGTGTGTGTGTGTGTGCATGAGAGGGTGATGGAGTGTATGTGCGTATGAGAGGGTGATGGAGTGTGTGTCTATGTATGAGAGGGGGATGGAGTGTGTGTCTATGTATGAGAGGGCGATGGAGTGTGTGTGTGTGTGTGTTTATGAGAGGGTGATGGAATGTGTGTGTGTATGAGAGGGTGATGGAGTTTGTGTGTGTGTGTGTGTGTGTATGAGAGGGTGATGGAGTGTGTGTGTGTATGAGAGGGTGATGAAGTGTGTGTCTATGTATGAGAGGGGGATGGAGTGTGTGTGTGTATGAGATGGTGATGGAGTGTGTGTCTATGTTTGAGAGGGGGATGGAGTGTGTGTCTATGTATGAGAGGGGGATGGAGTGTGTGTGTGTGTATGAGAGGGTGATGGAGTGTGTGTGTGTATGAGAGGGTGATGGAGTGTGTGTGTATGTCTGTGTGTGTATGAGAGGGTGATGAAGTGTGTGTGTATGCATGAGAGGGGGATGGAGTGTGTGTGTGTGTATGAGAGGGTGATGGAGTATGTGTGTGTATGAGAGGGTGATGGAGTGTGTGTGTGTGTGCGTGAGAGGGTGATGAAGTGTGTGTGTATGTATGAGAGGGGGATGGAGTGTGTGTGTGTGTACGAGAGGGTGATGGAGTATGTGCGTATGAGAGGATGATTGATTGTGTGTGTGTATGAGAGGGTGATGGAGTGTGTGTTTGTGTGTGTGTATATGAGAAGGGGATGGAGTGTGTGCGTGTGTGTGTGTGTATGAGAGCGTGATGGATTGTGTGTGTCTATGAGAGGGTGATGAAGTGTGTGTCTATGTATTGGAGGGGGATGGAGTGTGTGTGTGTATGAGAGGGTGATGAAGTGTGTGTCTATGTATGAGAGGGGGATGGAGTTTGTGTGTGTTTGTGTGTATAAGAGGGTGATGGAGTGTGTGTGTGTGTGCGTGTATGAGAGGGTGACGGAGTGTGTGTGTGTGTATGAGAGGCTGATGGAGTGTGTGTGTGTGTTTGTGTGTATGAGAGGGTGATGGAGTCTGTGTGTGTATAAGAGGGTGATGGAGTGTGTGTCTATGTATGAGAGGGGGATGGAGTGTGTGCCTATGTATGAGAGGGGGATGGAGTGTGTGTGTGTGTGTGTATGAGAGGGTGATGGAGTGTGTGTCTATGTATGAGAGGGGGATGGAGTGTGTGTGTGTGTGTGTGTATGAGAAGGGGATGGAGTGTGTGTGTGTGTGTGCATGAGAGGGTGATGGAGTGTATGTGCGTATGAGAGGGTGATGGAGTGTGTGTCTATGTATGAGAGGGGGATGGAGTGTGTGTCTATGTATGAGAGGGCGATGGAGTGTGTGTGTGTGTGTGTTTATGAGAGGGTGATGGAATGTGTGTGTGTATGAGAGGGTGATGGAGTTTGTGTGTGTGTGTGTGTGTGTATGAGAGGGTGATGGAGTGTGTGTGTGTATGAGAGGGTGATGAAGTGTGTGTCTATGTATGAGAGGGGGATGGAGTGTGTGTGTGTATGAGATGGTGATGGAGTGTGTGTCTATGTTTGAGAGGGGGATGGAGTGTGTGTCTATGTATGAGAGGGGGATGGAGTGTGTGTGTGTGTATGAGAGGGTGATGGAGTGTGTGTGTGTATGAGAGGGTGATGGAGTGTGTGTGTATGTCTGTGTGTGTATGAGGGGGTGATGAAGTGTGTGTGTATGCATGAGAGGGGGATGGAGTGTGTGTGTGTGTGTATGAGAGGGTGATGGAGTATGTGTGTGTATGAGAGGGTGATGGAGTGTGTGTGTGTGTGCGTGAGAGGGTGATGAAGTGTGTGTGTATGTATGAGAGGGGGATGGAGTGTGTGTGTGTGTACGAGAGGGTGAGGGAGTATGTGTGTATGTATGAGAGGGGCTTGGAGTATGTGTGTGTGTATGAGAGGGGGATGGAGTTTGGGTGTGTATGAGAGGGTGATGGAGTGTGTGTGTGTGTGTGTTTGAGAGGGTGGTGGAGTATGTGTTTGGTCATGAGAGTGTGATGGAGTGTGTGTGTATGAGAGGGTGATGGAGTGTGTGTGTGTGTGTGTATGAGAAGGAGATGGAGTGTGTGAGTGTGTGTGTGTATGAGAGGGTGATGGAGTGTGTGTGTGTATGAGAGGGTGATGGAGTGTGTGTGTATGAGAGGGTGATGGAGTGTGTGTGTGTATGAGAGGGTGATGGAGTGTGTGTTTGTGTGTGTGTATATGAGAAGGGGATGGAGTGTGTGCGTGTGTGTGTGTGTATGAGAGGGTGATGGAGTGTGTGTGTGTATGAGAGGGTGATGAAGTGTGTGTCTAAGTATGAGAGGGGGATGGAGTGTGTGTGTGTGGGTGTGTGTATGAGAGGCTGATTGATTGTGTGTGTATGAGAGGGTGATGGATTGTGTGTGTGTGGGTGAGTGTATGAGAGGGTGATGGAGTGTGTGTGTCTGTGTGAGAGGTTGATGGATTGTGCGTGTGTGTGTGTATGAGAGGGTGGTGGAGTGTGTGTGTGTATGAGAGGGTGATGGAGTGTGTGTGTGTGTGTGTGTGCGTATGAGAGGTTGATGAAGTATGTGTGTGTATGAGAGGGTGATGGAGTGTGTGTGTGTATGAGGGGGTGATGGAGTGTGTGTGTGTATGAGGGGGTGGCGGAGTGTGTTTGTGTATGAGAGGGTGATGAAGTGTGTGTCTATGTATGAGAGGGGGATGGAGTTTGTGTGTGTTTGTGTGTATAAGAGGGTGATGGAGTGTGTGTGTGTATGAGAGGGTGACGGATTGTGTGTGTGTATGTGTGTATAAGAGGGTGATGGAGTGTGTGTCTATGTATGAGAGGGGGATGGAGTGTGTGCCTATGTATGAGAGGGGGATGGAGTGTGTGTGTGTGTGTATGAGAGGGGGATGGAGTGTGTGTCTATGTATGAGAGGGTGATGGAGTGTGTGTGTGTGTGTGTGTGTGTGTATGAGAAGGGGATGGAGTGTGTGTGTGTGTGTATGAGAGGGTGATGGAGTGTGTGTGTGTATGAGAGGGTGATGGAGTGTGTGTCTATGTATGAGAGGGGGATGGAGTGTGTGTCTATGTATGAGAGGGGGCTGGAGTGTGTGTGTGTGTGTGTGTGTTTATGAGAGGGTGATGGAATGTGTGTGTGTATGAGAGGGTGATGGAGTGTGTGTGTGTGAGTGTGTGTGTGTGTATGAGAGGGTGATAGAGTGTGTGTGTATGAGAGGGTGATGAAGTGTGTGTCTATGTATGAGAGGGGGATGGAGTGTGTGTGTGAGTGTATGAGAGGGTGATGGAGTGTGTGTCTATGTATGAGAGGGGGATGCAGTGTGTGTCTATGTATGAGAGGGGGATGGAGTGTGTGTGTGTGTGTGTATGAGAGGGTGATGGAGTGTGTGTGTGTATGAGAGGGTGATGAAGTGTGTGTCTATGTATGAGAGGGGGATGGAGTGTGTGTGTGTATGAGATGGTGATGGAGTGTGTGTCTATGTTTGAGAGGGGGATGGAGTGTGTGTCTATGTATGAGAGGGGGATGGAGTGTGTGTGTGTGTATGAGAGGGTGATGGAGTGTGTGTGTGTATGAGAGGGTGATGGAGTGTGTGTGTATGTCTGTGTGTGTATGAGAGGGTGATGAAGTGTGTGTGTATGCATGAGAGGGGGATGGAGTGTGTGTGTGTGTATGAGAGGGTGATGGAGTATGTGTGTGTATGAGAGGGTGATGGAGTGTGTGTGTGTGTGCGTGAGAGGGTGATGAAGTGTGTGTGTATGTATGAGAGGGGGATGGAGTGTGTGTGTGTGTACGAGAGGGTGATGGAGTATGTGCGTATGAGAGGATGATTGATTGTGTGTGTGTATGAGAGGGTGATGGAGTGTGTGTTTGTGTGTGTGTATATGAGAAGGGGATGGAGTGTGTGCGTGTGTGTGTGTGTATGAGAGCGTGATGGATTGTGTGTGTCTATGAGAGGGTGATGAAGTGTGTGTCTATGTATTGGAGGGGGATGGAGTGTGTGTGTGTATGAGAGGGTGATGAAGTGTGTGTCTATGTATGAGAGGGGGATGGAGTTTGTGTGTGTTTGTGTGTATAAGAGGGTGATGGAGTGTGTGTGTGTGTGCGTGTATGAGAGGGTGACGGAGTGTGTGTGTGTGTATGAGAGGCTGATGGAGTGTGTGTGTGTGTTTGTGTGTATGAGAGGGTGATGGAGTCTGTGTGTGTATAAGAGGGTGATGGAGTGTGTGTCTATGTATGAGAGGGGGATGGAGTGTGTGCCTATGTATGAGAGGGGGATGGAGTGTGTGTGTGTGTGTGTATGAGAGGGTGATGGAGTGTGTGTCTATGTATGAGAGGGGGATGGAGTGTGTGTGTGTGTGTGTATGAGAAGGGGATGGAGTGTGTGTGTGTGTGTGCATGAGAGGGTGATGGAGTGTATGTGCGTATGAGAGGGTGATGGAGTGTGTGTCTATGTATGAGAGGGGGATGGAGTGTGTGTCTATGTATGAGAGGGCGATGGAGTGTGTGTGTGTGTGTGTTTATGAGAGGGTGATGGAATGTGTGTGTGTATGAGAGGGTGATGGAGTTTGTGTGTGTGTGTGTGTGTGTATGAGAGGGTGATGGAGTGTGTGTGTGTATGAGAGGGTGATGAAGTGTGTGTCTATGTATGAGAGGGGGATGGAGTGTGTGTGTGTATGAGATGGTGATGGAGTGTGTGTCTATGTTTGAGAGGGGGATGGAGTGTGTGTCTATGTATGAGAGGGGGATGGAGTGTGTGTGTGTGTATGAGAGGGTGATGGAGTGTGTGTGTGTATGAGAGGGTGATGGAGTGTGTGTGTATGTCTGTGTGTGTATGAGGGGGTGATGAAGTGTGTGTGTATGCATGAGAGGGGGATGGAGTGTGTGTGTGTGTGTATGAGAGGGTGATGGAGTATGTGTGTGTATGAGAGGGTGATGGAGTGTGTGTGTGTGTGCGTGAGAGGGTGATGAAGTGTGTGTGTATGTATGAGAGGGGGATGGAGTGTGTGTGTGTGTACGAGAGGGTGAGGGAGTATGTGTGTATGTATGAGAGGGGCTTGGAGTATGTGTGTGTGTATGAGAGGGGGATGGAGTTTGGGTGTGTATGAGAGGGTGATGGAGTGTGTGTGTGTGTGTTTGAGAGGGTGGTGGAGTATGTGTTTGGTCATGAGAGTGTGATGGAGTGTGTGTGTATGAGAGGGTGATGGAGTGTGTGTGTGTGTGTGTATGAGAAGGAGATGGAGTGTGTGAGTGTGTGTGTGTATGAGAGGGTGATGGAGTGTGTGTGTGTATGAGAGGGTGATGGAGTGTGTGTGTATGAGAGGGTGATGGAGTGTGTGTGTGTATGAGAGGGTGATGGAGTGTGTGTTTGTGTGTGTGTATATGAGAAGGGGATGGAGTGTGTGCGTGTGTGTGTGTGTATGAGAGGGTGATGGAGTGTGTGTGTGTATGAGAGGGTGATGAAGTGTGTGTCTAAGTATGAGAGGGGGATGGAGTGTGTGTGTGTGGGTGTGTGTATGAGAGGCTGATTGATTGTGTGTGTATGAGAGGGTGATGGATTGTGTGTGTGTGGGTGAGTGTATGAGAGGGTGATGGAGTGTGTGTGTCTGTGTGAGAGGTTGATGGATTGTGCGTGTGTGTGTGTATGAGAGGGTGGTGGAGTGTGTGTGTGTATGAGAGGGTGATGGAGTGTGTGTGTGTGTGTGTGTGTGTATGAGAGGTTGATGAAGTATGTGTGTGTATGAGAGGGTGATGGAGTGTGTGTGTGTATGAGGGGGTGATGGAGTGTGTGTGTGTATGAGGGGGTGGCGGAGTGTGTTTGTGTATGAGAGGGTGATGAAGTGTGTGTCTATGTATGAGAGGGGGATGGAGTTTGTGTGTGTTTGTGTGTATAAGAGGGTGATGGAGTGTGTGTGTGTATGAGAGGGTGACGGATTGTGTGTGTGTATGTGTGTATAAGAGGGTGATGGAGTGTGTGTCTATGTATGAGAGGGGGATGGAGTGTGTGCCTATGTATGAGAGGGGGATGGAGTGTGTGTGTGTGTGTATGAGAGGGGGATGGAGTGTGTGTCTATGTATGAGAGGGTGATGGAGTGTGTGTGTGTGTGTGTATGAGAAGGGGATGGAGTGTGTGTGTGTGTGTATGAGAGGGTGATGGAGTGTGTGTGTGTATGAGAGGGTGATGGAGTGTGTGTCTATGTATGAGAGGGGGATGGAGTGTGTGTCTATGTATGAGAGGGGGCTGGAGTGTGTGTGTGTGTGTGTGTGTTTATGAGAGGGTGATGGAATGTGTGTGTGTATGAGAGGGTGATGGAGTGTGTGTGTGTGAGTGTGTGTGTGTGTATGAGAGGGTGATGGAGTGTGTGTGTGTATGAGAGGGTGATGAAGTGTGTGTCTATGTATGAGAGGGGGATGGAGTGTGTGTGTGAGTGTATGAGAGGGTGATGGAGTGTGTGTCTATGTATGAGAGGGGGATGCAGTGTGTGTGTGTATGAGAGGGGGATGGAGTGTGTGTGTGAGTGTATGAGAGGGTGATGGAGTGTGTGTCTATGTATGAGAGGGTGACGGAGTGTGTGTGTGTATGAGAGGGTGATGAAGTGTGTGTCTATGTATGAGAGGGGGATGGAGTGTGTGTGTGAGTGTATGAGAGGGTGATGGAGTGTGTGTCTATGTATGAGAGGGGGATGCAGTGTGTGTCTATGTATGAGAGGGGGATGGAGTGTGTGTGTGTGTGTGTATGAGAGGGTGATGGAGTGTGTGTGTGTATGAGAGGGTGATGGAGTGTGTGTGTGTGTGTGTATGAGAGGGTGATGAAGTGTGTGTGTATGTATGAGAGGGGGATGGAGTGTGTGTGTCTGTATGAGAGGGTGATGGAATGTGTGTGTGTATGAGAGGGTGATGGAGTGTGTGTGTGTGTGCGTGAGAGGTTGATGAAATGTGTGTGTATGTATGAGAGGGGGATGGAGTGTGTGTGTGTGTGTATGAGAGGGTGATGGAGTATGTGTGTATGTATGAGAGGGGCTTGGAGTATGTGTGTGTGTATGAGAGGGGGATGGAGTTTGTGTGTGTATGAGAGGGTGATGGAGTGTGTGTGTGTGTGTATGAGAGGATGGTGGAGTATGTGTGTGGGCATGTGAGTGTGATGGAGTGTGTGTGTATGAGAGGGTGATGGAGTGTGTGTGTGTGTGTATGAGAGGGTGATGGAGTGTGTGTTTGTGTGTGTGTATATGAGAAGGGGATGGAGTGTGTGTGTGTGTGTATGAGAAGGAGATGGAGTGTGTGAGTGTGTGTGTGTATGAGAGGGTGATGGAGTGTGTGTGTGTATGAGAGGGTGATGGAGTATGTGCGTATGAGAGGATGATGGATTGTGTGTGTGTATGAGAGGGTGATGGAGTGTGTGTTTGTGTGTGTGTATATGAGAAGGGGATGGAGTGTGTGCGTGTGTGTGTGTGTATGAGAGGGTGATGGATTGTGTGTGTGTATGAGAGGGTGATGAAGTGTGTGTCTATGTATTGGAGGGGGATGGAGTGTGTGTGTGTATGAGAGGGTGATGAAGTGTGTGTCTATGTATGAGAGGGGGATGGAGTTTGTGTGTGTTTGTGTGTATAAGAGGGTGATGGAGTGTGTGTGTGTGTGTGCGTGTATGAGAGGGTGACGGAGTGTGTGTGTGTGTATGAGAGGCTGATGGAGTGTGTGTTTGTGTTTGTGTGTATGAGAGGGTGATGGAGTGTGTGTGTGTATAAGAGGGTGATGGAGTGTGTGTGTGTGTGTTTGTGTATGAGAGGGTGATGGAGTGTGTGTGGGTATGAGAGGGTGATGGAGTGTGTGTGTGTGTGTATGAGGGGGTGATGGAGTGTGTGTGTGTGTATGAGAGGGTGATGGAGTGTATGTGTGTTTGTGTGTATGAGAGGGTGATTGAGTGTATGTGTGTGTGTGTATGAGAGGGTGACGGAGTGTGTGTGTGTGTATGAGAGGGTGATGGAGTGTATGTGTGTGTGTGTGTATGAGAGGGTGTGGGAGTGTGTGTGTGTGTGTGTATGAGAGGGTGTGGGAGTGTATGTGTGTTTGTGTGTATGAGAGGGTGATGGAGTGTATGTGTGTTTGTGTGTATGAGAGGGTGATGGAGTGTATGTGTGTGTGTGTGTATGAGAGGGTGTGGGAGTGTGTGTGTGTGTGTGTATGAGAGTGTGGTGCGGTGCCCAGAGATGGGGGAGTACTTGGGAATGTCGCTGGACGGGATGGACCCCAAGGTGATTTCCAGCTGTGACTGCGGCTGCTTCTAGATACCTCCGTGCGTTTCTATTATAGTCAAAGCTTGTGTTTGTACGAGTGAGGTCAGCTCACCAGGATTTGGTGGGGGGGCGGGGGGTGGGGTGGGAGGTGAGGGTACAACCACAACACCTTACATTTATATAGCACCATTAACCTGTGTCGTCTGGATCAAACTCTGTTCCTGACATCTTTTGCAATCTCTCCTTTGCCTCCACCTGTCCCTGGCCTTTTATCCGGCTCCATCTGCTCCACCCCGCCTTTGCACAGTATAAATTTCATCCCATTTCCACTTCTCTTCAGCTCTGAAGGAGGGTCACACGGACTCGAAACGTTAGCTCTGTTTCTCTCTCCACAGAGTCTGTCAGACCTGCTGAGCTTTTCCAGCATTTTCTGTTCTTGTTTCAGAAAATCCAGCATCCGCGGCATTTTGCCTTTATCTGCAAATAAAGTTCTAGTGTCACTGGAAACTAATGCCCCCTCTACCTTGCTGTGAGGAAAGTCGAAATGTAGAAAATAGACGTCGTCATCTCACTTTCTGCGTCACAGTCCATAGTTTTCCAGGTTACGTGTGTGCCTGTCTGTGTGTCAGTCTCTGACCCTCCCTCCCTCCCTCTCTGTCTTTGTGTGTGTCTGTGTCGGGCTCTGTCTCCCTCTCTGTGTTCCCCTCTCTCTCTCTGTCTCTCTTTCCCTCCCTCCCTCTGTGTGTGCGCGTGTCTGTGTCAGTCTTTGTCTCCCTCTCTTTGTGGCCTTTTCCCTCTCTCTTTCCCTGTGTGTGTATGTCTGTGTTTCTGTCAGTCTCTGTCTCACTCTCTCTCTCTTTCCCTCTCTCTGCCCTTCTCTTTGTGTCCCCCTCTCTCTCTGCCTCTTTCCCTCTTTGTGTGCGTGTCTGTGTTTCTGTGTCAGTCTCTGTCTCCCTCTCTTTGTGGCCCCCCTCTCTCTCTGTCTCTCTCTCTTTCCCTCCCTCTGTGTGTGTGTGTGTGTGTGTGTCTGTTTCTGTGTCAGTCTCTGTCTCACTCTCTCTCTGTCTGCCTCTCTTTCCTTCTCTCCCTCTGTGTGTGTGTCTGTGTTTCTGTTTCAGTCTCTGACTCCCTCCCGCCCTCTCTCTGTGTGTGTCTGTTTCTGTGTCGGTCTCTGTCTCCCTCTCTTTCTGTATCCCTCCCTCCCTCCCTCTGTGTGTTGTGTCCACATGCACAATGGGTGATCGATTGTCTGGGGTGTGGGTGCGGAGACGGGGTGTGGGTGCACGAATTAAAAACAGAGTCAATCCTCACAGCATCTGCGGAGATGAGAAGAAACGAGTTCACGTTTCGAGTCACACAGGCCCCGAGACGATTTAACTCTCGTCTCTCCCTACGCAGACGCCGTCAGACCAGCTGCGCTTATCCCAGTGTTTTATACCCTCGTTTCGGATTTCCGGCGACCGGGGTGTTATGCATTTCATATTATAAATGAGTCAGTCCCCTCTCCTCCTCAATCCGGTTTATAAAAGAGTCAGTCCCCTCTCCTCCTCAATCCGGTTTATAAAAGAGTCAGTCCCCTCTCCCCCTCAATCCGGTTTATAAAAGAGTCAGTCCCCTCTCCCCCTCAATCCAGTTTATAAAAGAGTCAGTCCCCTCTCCTCCGCAATCCGGTTTATAAAAGAGTCAGTCCCCTCTCCTCCTCAATCCGGTTTAAGAGTCAGTCCCCTCTCCTCCTCAATCCGGTTTAAGAGTCAGTCCCCTCGCCCCCTCAATCCGGTTTATAACAGAGTCAGTCCCCTCTCCTCCTCAATCCAGTTTAAGAGTCAGTCCCCTCGCCCCCTCAATCCGGTTTATAAAAGAGTCAGTCCCCTCCACTCCTCAATCCGGTTTATAAAAGAGTCAGTCCTCTCTCCCCCTCAATCCGGTTTAAGAGTCAGTCCCCTCTCCCCCTCAATCCGGTTTATAACAGAGTCAGTCCCCTCTCCTCCTC
>NW_027598138.1:0-53361 GCF_964194155.1 Cetorhinus maximus
CAGGAAGAGACAGTCAATTCTAATGACCCACCTTCTCCCCGATCCCTCTATCCCACCGCCCACCTTCTCCCCGATCCCTGGATCCCACCCGCCCACCTTCTCCCCGATCCCTCTATCCCACCGCCCACCTTCTCCCCGATCCCTGGATCCCACCCGCCCACCTTCTCCCCGATCCCTCGATCCCACCCGCTCACCTTCTCCCCGATCCCTCGATCCCACCCGCCCACCTTCTCCCCAATCCCTCGATCCCACCTCCTCCCCGATCCCTCGATCCCACCTCCTCCCCGATCCCTCGATCCCACCTTCTCCCTGATCCCTCGATCCCACCTTCTCCCCGATCCCTCGATCCCACCTTCTCCCCGATCCCTCGATCCCACCTTCTCCCCGATCCCTCGATCCCACCCGCCCACCTTCTCCCCGATCCCTGGATCCCACCCGCCCACCTTCTCCCCGATCCCTCGATCCCACCGCCCACCTTCTCCCAGATCCCTCGATCCCACCCGCCCACCTTCTCCCCGATCCCTCGATCCCACCTCCTCCCCGATCCCTCGATCCCACCTTCTCCCTGATCCCTCGATCCCACCTTCTCCCCGATCCCTGGATCCCACCCGCCCACCTTCTCCCCGATCCCTCGATCCCACCCGCTCACCTTCTCCCCGATCCCTCGATCCCACCCGCCCACCTTCTCCCCAATCCCTCGATCCCACCTCCTCCCCGATCCCTCGATCCCACCTTCTCCCCGATCCCTCGATCCCACCCGCCCACCTTCTCCCCGATCCCTCGATCCCACCTTCTCCCCGATCCCTCGATCCCACCTTCTCCCCTGATCCCTCGATCTCACCTTCTCCCCCGATCCCTCGATCCCACCTTCTCCCCCGATCCCTCGATCCCACCTTCTCCCCCGATCCCTCGATCCCACCTTCTCCCCGATCCCTCGATCCCACCTTCTCCCCCGATCCCTCGATCCCACCTTCTCCCCCGATCCCTCGATCCCACCCGCCCACCTTCTCCCCCGATCCCTGTGGGTAGTGAGGGGCTGACCTGTGAGTGAGAGGTCGTGGAGGGCGATGCTGGAGTGGGGCCTCCTCGTCCTCCGGTGCAGCCTCAGGGCCTCGAGGATCTCGGAGCTCATGGCCATCCCGGCCTCCCACTCGTCACGCCCGCCTTCCCGGGATTCCCTGCAGGAGAGACAGAGGGAGAGAGAGAGGGAGAGAGACGTGGGGTCAGTGCTGGCTGCCTATTGCCCTCTTGGGGCTGCCCCCTCGTGCCAGGACCCCCTCCCCGGTGACCTTACCTCCTGTCGCGGCTCCTCTCCTCCCAGACCCTCCAGGAGACGTCGCCGCTGTGGTATCCGCTGCTGTTGGGGGCGGGGGAGCTGCCTGCGGCCTCCGAGCTGCTGGAGAAGGGGCGCTGACCCGCTGGGCCTCGGGGCAGAGGCCGCTCAGGGTCGGGCCTGCAGCGCCCTGAGGCCTGAGGCCCTCCTCCCCCGGGCAGGCGCGGCCCCTGGGGGGAGCTGCACACGAGGCCTGCCCGGGTAGGCCCGAGACCCGGGCCTGCAGGCCGGAGCCCCAGGGGAGCCTCCCACTCCTCCTCCTCCGGGGGTCCGGGCCTGGAGAGCCTGAGGCCTAGGCCTCCCTTGGCAACGGGGCCCAGCTCCAGCTCCGGGCCGAACCGGGAGGCTGGGGGTCGTGGGATGGGGCTGAGGTCGGGGAGGAGGGGAGGCTGGGAGCCCTCGATGGGGCTGCTGCTGCTGGTGGTGGCCGCTGCGAAGTAACAGGCGCGAGGTCGTCCCCAGGCCTGTCCTCGGGCCTTAGGCCTCAGCGGAGCCCAGGGCCACACCCCCTGGGCCTGGGGGCAGGGGTCAGGCGGGGCAGGGCGTGGGTAACCTTCGGAGGGAGGGCCGGGGAGCGAGGCGTCGGACCCCGGCTCCCTCTGCACCACAAAGCGTCCATCAGGGCCTCGCCGGATGGACTCCAGGCAGCCCAGGTGGGTCTCGTACTGGGCGTGTTTCCCCTCGACACACCCCCGGCCGTGGGGAGACACGGGGACCCGCTCGAAGGTCTCGTAGAGCGTGCTCTCCAACTTGAGCTTCAGCAGACTGTCCGGACTGTCTGAGCGCCTGGGGGGAGAAGCAAGAGAGGCAGCGGTCAGTCTGAGTACATCTCCCTCCGCACTGTCCCCATCCAACACTCCCAGGACAGGTACAGCACGGGGTTAGATACAGAGTAAAGCTCCCTCTACACCGTCCCCATCAAACGCTCCCAGGACAGGTACAGCACGGGGTTAGATACAGAGTAAATCTCCATCTACACTGTCCCCATCAAACACTCCCAGGACAGGTACAGCACGGGGTTAGATACAGAGTAAATCTCCCTCTACACTGTCCCCATCAAACACGCCCAGGACAGGTACAGCACGGGGTTAGATACAGAGTAAATCTCCCTCTACACTGTCCCCATCAAACACTCCCAGGACAGGTACAGCACGGGGTTAGATACAGAGTAAATCTCCCTCTACACTGTCCACATCAAACACTCCCAGGACAGGTACAGCACGGGGTTAGATACAGAGTAAATCTCCCTCTACACTGTCCACATCAAACACTCCCAGGACAGGTACAGCACGGGGTTAGATACAGAGTAAATCTCCCTCAACACTGTCCCCATCAAACACTCCCAGGACAGGGACAGCACGGGGTTAGATACAGAGTAAAGCTCCCTCTACACTGTCCCCATCAAACACTCCCAGGACAGGTACAGCACGGGGTTAGATACAGAGTAAAGCTCCCTCTACACTGTCCCCATCAAACACTCCCAGGGCAGGTACAGCACGGGGTTAGATACAGAGTAAAGCTCCCTCTACACTGTCCACATCAAACACTCCCAGGACAGGTACAGCACGGGGTTAGATACAGAGTAAATCTCCCTCAACACTGTCCCCATCAAACACTCCCAGGACAGGTACAGCACGGGGTTAGTTACAGAGTAAATCTCCCTCTACACTGTCCCCATCCAACACTCCCAGGACAGGTACAGCACGGGGTTAGATACAGAGTAAATCTCCCTCTACACTGTCCCCATCAAACACTCCCAGGACAGGTACAGCACGGGGTTAGATACAGAGTAAATCTCCCTCTACACTGTCCCCATCAAACACTCCCAGGACAGGTACAGCACGGGGCTAGATACAGAGTAAATCTCCCTCTACACTGTCCCCATCAAACACTCCCAGGACAGGTACAGCACGGGGTTAGATACAGAGTAAAGCTCCCTCTACACTGTCCCCATCAAACACTCCCAGGACAGGTACAGCACGGGGTTAGACACAGACGGACGGGAATTTTGCTGATTCACTCACTTCAGATTTGCTGTCTTCTGATAGCGACTGAAAATGACGGGAGAATCTGTAAAATGAATAAAAAGTTTGAACTGTTAATCATTATGAAGCAAAACTTGGCCGGTTCTCCAAATAGAAGGTTCAACAATATATCTTTATGGAGAGAGAGGGGACTGAGAGACACCAGCCAGTGTACAGATACCATTGAACATCAAGTGGGCGATGGTTGGAATCTCTCTTGTTGGAGATGGTCATTGCCTGACACTTGTGTGGTGTGAATGTTACTTGCCACTTGTCAGCCCTGAGCCTGGATATTGTCCAGGTCTTGCTGCATTGGGACATGTTCTGCTTCAGTATCTGAGGAGTTGCGAATGGTGCTGAACATTGTGCAATCATCAGCGAACATCCCCACTTCTGACCTTATGATGGAAGGAAGGTCATTGATGAAGCAGCTGAAGATGGTTGGGCCGAGGACACTAACCCTGAGGAACTCCTGCAGTGATGTCCCGGAGCTGAGATGATTGACCTCCAACAACCACAACCATCTTCCTTTGTGCTGGGTATGACTCCGACCAGCGGAGAGTTTTCCCCCTGATTCCCACTGACTCCAGTTTTGCCAGGGCTCCTTGATGCCACACACGGTCAAATGCTGCCTTGATGTCAAGGGCAGTCACCGCTTTCTTTGTCTCCCACTCACCACCCCCTTCTCAAACCTCATCAAGAGTTCTCACTTTGCCTCCTCCTTGCTCTCCTCATTTTCATGACGTATGACACTAGGACACTGACGATGACAGCACATGCCAGGAAACAGGCCCCAGCGATGATTCCTGCCCTCACAGGATAAGACAGAGGCTCCAATATCCTGTTGCCATCGGGGTAGCTGGACAATCCTATAGCAAATAGAGAGAGAGAGAGAGAGAGGGTCACACAATGCATCCGCATTGGCTGGGGGAGTCATGCGTACGCACGCTCTCACACTCACACGCTCTCACACTCACACGCTCTCACACTCACACGCTCTCACACTCACACACACGGTCTCACACTCACACGCTCTCACACTCACACGCTCTCACACTCACACACTCTCACACTCACACACTCTCACACTCACACACTCACACACGCTCTCACACTCACACATGCTCTAACGCTCTCACACTCACACACTCTCACACTCACACACTCACACACTCACACACGCTCTCACACTCACACATGCTCTCACGCTCTCACACTCACACACTCTCACACTCACACACTCACACACGCTCTCACACTCACACACTCTCACACTCACACACACTCTCACACTCACACACTCTCACACTCACACACACTCTCACACTCACATGCTATCACACTCACACACTCTCACACTCACACACACTCTCACACTCACACACTCTCACACTCACACACACTCTCACACTCACACACACTCTCACACTCACACGCTCACACACACACACACTCACACACACTCTCACACTCACACACACTCTCACACTCACACACGCTATCACGCTCACACACTCTCACACTCACACACACTCTCACACTCACACACACTCTCACACTTACACGCTCTCACACTCACATGCTCTCACACTCACACACTCACACTCACACACACTCTCACACTTACACGCTCTCACACTCACACACTCTCACACTCACACACTCTCACACTCACACTCACACGCTCTCACACTCACACGCTCTCACACTCACACACTCTCACACTCACACGCTCTCACACTCACACGCTCTCACACTCACACGCTCTCACACTCACACACTCACACATGCTCTCACGCTCACACACTCACACACTCTCACACTCACACACTCACACACGCTCTCACACTCACACACTCTCACACTCACACACACTCTCACACTCACACACTCTCACACTCACACACACTCTCACACTCACATGCTATCACACTCACACACTCTCACACTCACACACACTCTCACACTCACACACTCTCACACTCACACACACTCTCACACTCACACACACTCTCACACTCACACGCTCACACACACACACACTCACACACACTCTCACACTCACACACGCTATCACGCTCACACACTCTCACACTCACACACACTCTCACACTCACACACACTCTCACACTCACACACACTCTCACACTTACACGCTCTCACACTCACATGCTCTCACACTCACACACTCACACTCACACACACTCTCACACTTACACGCTCTCACACTCACACACTCTCACACTCACACACTCTCACACTCACACACACTCTCACACTCACACACACTCTCACACTTACACGCTCTCACACTCACATGCTCTCACACTCACACACTCACACTCACACACACTCTCACACTTACACGCTCTCACACTCACACGCTCTCACACTCACACGCTCTCACACTCACACACACTCTCACACTTACATGCTCTCACACTCACATGCTCTCACACTCACACACTCACACACGCTCTCACGCTCTCACACTCACACACTCTCACACTCACACACTCACACACGCTCTCACACTCACACACTCACACACTCTCACACTCACACACTCACACTCACACACACTCTCACACTTACACGCTCTCACACTCACACGCTCTCACACTCACACGCTCTCACACTCACACACACTCTCACACTTACACGCTCTCACACTCACATGCTCTCACACTCACACACTCACACACGCTCTCACGCTCTCACACTCACACACTCTCACACTCACACACTCACACACACTCTCACACTCACACACTCTCACACTCACACACTCTGACACTCACACACACTCTCACACTCACATGCTATCACACTCACACACTCTCACACTCACACACACTCTCACACTCACACACTCTCACACTCACACACACTCTCACACTCACACACACTCTCACACTTACACGCTCTCACACTCACACGCTCTCACACTCACACACTCACACACGCTCTCACACTCACACACTCTCACACTCACACGCTCTCACACTCACACACGCTCTCACACTTACACGCTCTCACACTCACACGCTCTCACACTCACACACTCACACACACTCTCACACTCACACACACTCACACTCACACACGCTCTCACACTCACACACGCTCTCACACTCACACGCTCTCACACTCACACACGCTCTCACACTCACACGCTCTCACACTCACACACACTCTCACACTCACACACACTCACACTCACACACGCTCTCACACTCACACACACTCACACTCACACACGCTCTCACACTCACACGCTCTCACACTCACACACGCTCTCACACTCACACGCTCTCACACTCACACACGCTCTCACACTCACACGCTCTCACACTCACACACGCTCTCACACTCACACACTCTCACACTCACACACGCTCTCACACTCACACACTCTCACACTCACACACTCTCACGCTCTCACACTCACATGTTCTCACACTCACACATGCTCTCACACTCTCTCACACACTCACACATGCTCTCACGCACTCACACTCACATGTTCTCACACTCACACTGCTCTCACACTCTCACGCTCTCACTCTCACTCACGCTCTCACACTCACATACGCTCTCACTCACACATGATCACACACTCACACACTCTCACGCACATGCTCTCACTCACACACGTTCACACACTCATGTACACGATCACACTCACATATGATCACACACACTCACGCTCTCACTCACACGCTGTCACACTCACATGCTCTCTCACACATGCTCTCACACTCATGCACTCTCACACTCACACATGCTCTCACAATCACATGCACTCTCACACATGCTCTCACACTCATTCACTCTCACACTCACACGCTCTCACACTCACATGCTATCACACTCACACACTCTCACACTCACACACGCTCTCACGCTCTCACACTCACACACTCTCACACTCACACACGCTCTCACACTCACACACACTCTCACACACACACGCTATCACACTCACACACACACACTCTCACACTCACACACTCTCACACTCACACACTCTCACACTCACACACACTCTCACACTCTCACACTCACACACTCTCTCACACTCACACACTCTCACACTCACACACGGTCTCACACTCTCACACATGCTCTCACACTCACACACTCTCACACTCACACACTCTCACACTCACACACTCTCACACTCACACACACGGTCTCACGCTCTCACACATGCTCTCACACTCACACACTCACACTCACACACTCTCACACTCACACACACGGTCTCACACTCTCACACATGCTCTCACACTCACACACTCACACTCACACACTCTCACACTCTCACACTCTCACACTCACACGCTCTCACACTCACACACTCTCACACTCACATGCTATCACACTCACACACTCTCACACTCACACACACTCTCACACTCACACACTCACACTCACACACTCTCACACTCTCACACTCACACGCTCTCACACTCACACACTCTCACACTCACATGCTATCACACTCACACACTCTCACACTCACACACACTCTCACACTCACACTCACACATGCTCTCACGCTCTCACACTCACACACTCACACGCTCTCACACTCACACACTCTCACACTCACATGCTATCACACTCACACACTCACACACTCACACACGCTCTCACACTCACACACTCTCACACTCACACACACTCTCACACTCACACACTCTCACACTCACACACACTCTCACACTCACATGCTATCACACTCACACACTCTCACACTCACACACACTCTCACACTCACACACTCACACACACTCTCACACTCACACACACTCTCACACTCACACGCTCTCACACACACACACACTCACACACACTCTCACACTCACACAAACTCTCACACTCACACACGCTATCACACTCACACACTCTCACACTCACACACACTCTCACACTCACACACACTCACACTCACACGCTCTCACACTCACACACACTCTCACACTTACACGCTCTCACACTCACATGCTCTCACACTCACACACTCACACTCACACAAACTCTCACACTTACACGATCTCACACTCACACGCTCTCACTCACACACACTCTCACACTTACACGCTCTCACACTCACACGCTCTCACACTCACACACTCACACACGCTCTCACGCTCTCACACTCACACACTCTCACACTCACACACTCACACACGCTCTCACACTCACACACACTCTCACACTCACACACACTCTCACACTCACACACTCTCACACTCACACACACTCTCACACTCACATGCTATCACACTCATACACTCTCACACTCACACACACTCTCACACTCACTCACTCTCACACTCACACACACTCTCACACTCACACACACTCTCACACTCACACGCTCTCACACACACACACACTCACACACACTCTCACACTCACACACACTCTCACACTCACACACGCTATCACACTCACACACTCTCACACTCACACACACTCTCACACTCACACACACTCACACTCACACGCTCTCACACTCACACACACTCTCACACTTACACGCTCTCACACTCACACACACTCTCACACTCACACGCTCTCACACTCACACACACTCTCACACTCACACGCTCTCACACTCACACACACTCTCACACTCACACGCTCTCACACACACTCTCACACTCACACACACTCTCACACTCACACATGCTATCACACTCACACACTCTCACACTCACACACACTCTCACACTCACACACACTCTCACACTCACACGCTCTCACACTCACACACGCTCTCACACTCACATGCTCTCACACTCACACACTCTCACACTCACACACACTCTCACACTTACACACTCTCACACTCACACGCTCTCACACTCACACACGCTCTCACACTTACACGCTCTCACACTCACACGCTCTCACACTCACACGCTCTCACACTCACACACACTCTCACACTCACACGCTCTCACACTCACACACGCTCTCACACTCACACGCTCTCACACTCAAACGCTCTCACACTCACACACGCTCTCACACTCACACGCTCTCACACTCACACACGCTCTCACACTCACACGCTCTCACACTCACACACGCTCTCACACTCACACACTCTCACACTCACACACTCTCACGCTCTCACACTCACATGTTCTCACACTCACACATGCTCTCACACTCTCTCACACACTCACACATGCTCTCACGCACTCACACTCACATGTTCTCACACTCACACTGCTCTCACACTCTCACGCTCTCACTCTCACTCACGCTCTCACACTCACACACGCTCTCACTCACACATGATCACACACTCACACACTCTCACTCACATGCTCTCACTCACACACGTTCACACACTCATGTACACGATCACACTCACATATGATCACACACACTCACGCTCTCACTCACACGCTGTCACACTCACATGCTCTCTCACACATGCTCTCACACTCATGCACTCTCACACTCACACATGCTCTCACACTCACACACGCACTCACAATCACATGCACTCTCACACATGCTCTCACACTCATTCACTCTCACACTCACACGCTCTCACACTCACACACGCTCTCACACTAACATGCCCTCACACACACACACGATCTCACACTCACACGCTCTCACGCTCTCACACTCACACACTCTCACACTCACACACTCACACACGCTCTCACACTCACACACACTCTCACACTCACACACGCTCTCACACTCACACACACACACTCTCACACTCACACACACTCTCACACTCACACACTCTCACACTCATACACACTCTCACACTCTCACACTCACACACACTCTCACACTCACACACTCTCACACTCACACACACACACTCACAAACACTCTCACACTCACACACACTCTCACACTCACACGCTATCACACTCACACACTCACACACACTCTCACACTCACACACTCTCACACTCACACACATTCTCACACTCACACACACTCACACTCTCACACTCACACACACTCTCACACTCACACACACTCTCACACTCACACACTCTCACACTCACACACTCACACACACTCTCACACTTACACGCTCTCACACTCACATGCTCTCACACTCACACGCTCTCACACTCACACACTCTCACACTCACACGCTCTCACACTCACACACACTCTCACACTCACACGCTCTCACACTCACACACGCTCTCACACTCACACGCTCTCACACTCACACACGCTCTCACACTCACACGCTCTCACACTCACACACGCTCTCACACTCACACACTCTCACACTCACACACTCTCACGCTCTCACACTCACATGTTCTCACACTCACACATGCTCTCACACTCTCTCACACACACACACGCTCTCACACTCACATGTTCTCACACTCACACTGCTCTCACACTCTCACGCTCTCACTCTCACGCTCTCACACTCACACACGCTCTCACTCACACATGATCACACACTCACACACTCTCACTCACATGCTCTCACTCACACACGTTCACACACTCATGTACACGATCACACTCACATATGATCACACACACTCACGCTCTCACTCACACGCTGTCACACTCACATGCTCTCTCACACATGCTCTCACACTCATGCACTCTCACACTCACACATGCTCTCACAATCACATGCACTCTCACACATGCTCTCACACTCATTCACTCTCACACTCACACGCTCTCACACTCACATGCTATCACACTCACACACTCTCACACTCACACACGCTCTCACGCTCTCACACTCACACACTCTCACACTCACACACTCACACACGCTCTCACAGTCACACACACTCTCACACTCACATGCTATCACACTCACACACTCTCACACTCACACACACTCTCACACTCACACACTCTCACACTCACACACACTCTCACACTCACACACACTCTCACACTTACACGCTCTCACACTCACACGCTCTCACACTCACACACTCACACACGCTCTCACGCTCTCACACTCACACACTCTCACACTCACACGCTCTCACACTCACACACGCTCTCACACTTACACGCTCTCACACTCACACGCTCTCACACTCACACGCTCTCACACTCACACACACTCTCACACTCACACGCTCTCACACTCACACACACTCTCACACTCACACGCTCTCACACTCACACACGCTCTCACACTCACACGCTCTCACACTCACACACGCTCTCACACTCACACGCTCTCACACTCACACGCGCTCTCACACTCACACACTCTCACACTCACACACGCTCTCACACTCACACACTCTCACACTCACACACTCTCACGCTCTCACACTCACATGTTCTCACACTCACACATGCTCTCACACTCTCTCACACACTCACACATGCTCTCACGCACTCACACTCACATGTTCTCACACTCACACTGCTCTCACACTCTCACGCTCTCACTCTCACTCATGCTCTCACACTCACACACGCTCTCACTCACACATGATCACACACTCACACACTCTCACTCACATGCTCTCACTCACACACGTTCACACACTCATGTACACGATCACACTCACATATGATCACACACACTCACGCTCTCACTCACACGCTGTCACACTCACATGCTCTCTCACACATGCTCTCACACTCATGCACTCTCACACTCACACATGCTCTCACACTCACACACGCTATCACACTCACACACTCTCACACTCACACACACTCTCACACTCACACACACTCACACTCACACGCTCTCACACTCACACACACTCTCACACTTACACGCTCTCACACTCACATGCTCTCACACTCACACACTCACACTCACACAAACTCTCACACTTACACGATCTCACACTCACACGCTCTCACTCACACACACTCTCACACTTACACGCTCTCACACTCACACGCTCTCACACTCACACACTCACACACGCTCTCACGCTCTCACACTCACACACTCTCACACTCACACGCACTCACACTCACACGCTCTCACACTCACACACACTCTCACACTCACACACACTCACACTCACACGCTCTCACACTCACACACACTCTCACACTTACACGCTCTCACACTCACATGCTCTCACACTCACACACTCACACTCACACAAACTCTCACACTTACACGATCTCACACTCACACGCTCTCACTCACACACACTCTCACACTTACACGCTCTCACACTCACACGCTCTCACACTCACACACTCACACACGCTCTCACGCTCTCACACTCACACACTCTCACACTCACACACTCACACACGCTCTCACACTCACACACACTCTCACACTCACACACACTCTCACACTCACACACTCTCACACTCACACACACTCTCACACTCACATGCTATCACACTCACACACTCTCACACTCACACACACTCTCACACTCACACACTCTCACACTCACACACACTCTCACACTCACACACACTCTCACACTCACACGCTCTCACACACACACACACTCACACACACTCTCACACTCACACACACTCTCACACTCACACACGCTATCACACTCACACACTCTCACACTCACACACACTCTCACACTCACACACACTCACACTCACACGCTCTCACACTCACACACACTCTCACACTTACACGCTCTCACACTCACACACACTCTCACACTCACACGCTCTCACACTCACACACACTCTCACACTCACACGCTCTCACACTCACACACACTCTCACACTCACACGCTCTCACACACACTCTCACACTCACACACACTCTCACACTCACACATGCTATCACACTCACACACTCTCACACTCACACACACTCTCACACTCACACACACTCTCACACTCACACGCTCTCACACTCACACACGCTCTCACACTCACATGCTCTCACACTCACACACTCTCACACTCACACACACTCTCACACTTACACACTCTCACACTCACACGCTCTCACACTCACACACGCTCTCACACTTACACGCTCTCACACTCACACGCTCTCACACTCACACGCTCTCACACTCACACACACTCTCACACTCACACGCTCTCACACTCACACACGCTCTCACACTCACACGCTCTCACACTCACACACGCTCTCACACTCAAACGCTCTCACACTCACACACGCTCTCACACTCACACGCTCTCACACTCACACACACTCTCACACTCACACGCTCTCACACTCACACACGCTCTCACACTCACACGCTCTCACACTCACACACGCTCTCACACTCACACGCTCTCACACTCACACGCGCTCTCACACTCACACACTCTCACACTCACACACGCTCTCACACTCACACACTCTCACACTCACACACTCTCACGCTCTCACACTCACATGTTCTCACACTCACACATGCTCTCACACTCTCTCACACACTCACACATGCTCTCACGCACTCACACTCACATGTTCTCACACTCACACTGCTCTCACACTCTCACGCTCTCACTCTCACTCATGCTCTCACACTCACACACGCTCTCACTCACACATGATCACACACTCACACACTCTCACTCACATGCTCTCACTCACACACGTTCACACACTCATGTACACGATCACACTCACATATGATCACACACACTCACGCTCTCACTCACACGCTGTCACACTCACATGCTCTCTCACACATGCTCTCACACTCATGCACTCTCACACTCACACATGCTCTCACACTCACACACGCTATCACACTCACACACTCTCACACTCACACACACTCTCACACTCACACACACTCACACTCACACGCTCTCACACTCACACACACTCTCACACTTACACGCTCTCACACTCACATGCTCTCACACTCACACACTCACACTCACACAAACTCTCACACTTACACGATCTCACACTCACACGCTCTCACTCACACACACTCTCACACTTACACGCTCTCACACTCACACGCTGTCACACTCACACACTCACACACGCTCTCACGCTCTCACACTCACACACTCTCACACTCACACGCACTCACACTCACACGCTCTCACACTCACACACACTCTCACACTCACACACACTCACACTCACACGCTCTCACACTCACACACACTCTCACACTTACACGCTCTCACACTCACATGCTCTCACACTCACACACTCACACTCACACAAACTCTCACACTTACACGATCTCACACTCACACGCTCTCACTCACACACACTCTCACACTTACACGCTCTCACACTCACACGCTCTCACACTCACACACTCACACACGCTCTCACGCTCTCACACTCACACACTCTCACACTCACACACTCACACACGCTCTCACACTCACACACACTCTCACACTCACACACACTCTCACACTCACACACTCTCACACTCACACACACTCTCACACTCACATGCTATCACACTCACACACTCTCACACTCACACACACTCTCACACTCACACACTCTCACACTCACACACACTCTCACACTCACACACACTCTCACACTCACACGCTCTCACACACACACACACTCACACACACTCTCACACTCACACACACTCTCACACTCACACACGCTATCACACTCACACACTCTCACACTCACACACACTCTCACACTCACACACACTCACACTCACACGCTCTCACACTCACACACACTCTCACACTTACACGCTCTCACACTCACACACACTCTCACACTCACACGCTCTCACACTCACACACACTCTCACACTCACACGCTCTCACACTCACACACACTCTCACACTCACACGCTCTCACACACACTCTCACACTCACACACACTCTCACACTCACACATGCTATCACACTCACACACTCTCACACTCACACACACTCTCACACTCACACACACTCTCACACTCACACGCTCTCACACTCACACACGCTCTCACACTCACATGCTCTCACACTCACACACTCTCACACTCACACACACTCTCACACTCACACACTCTCACACTCACACACACTCTCACACTTACACACTCTCACACTCACACGCTCTCACACTCACACACGCTCTCACACTTACACGCTCTCACACTCACACGCTCTCACACTCACACGCTCTCACACTCACACACACTCTCACACTCACACGCTCTCACACTCACACACGCTCTCACACTCACACGCTCTCACACTCACACACGCTCTCACACTCAAACGCTCTCACACTCACACACGCTCTCACACTCACACGCTCTCACACTCACACACGCTCTCACACTCACACGCTCTCACACTCACACACGCTCTCACACTCACACACTCTCACACTCACACACTCTCACGCTCTCACACTCACATGTTCTCACACTCACACATGCTCTCACACTCTCTCACACACTCACACATGCTCTCACGCACTCACACTCACATGTTCTCACACTCACACTGCTCTCACACTCTCACGCTCTCACTCTCACTCACGCTCTCACACTCACACACGCTCTCACTCACACATGATCACACACTCACACACTCTCACTCACATGCTCTCACTCACACACGTTCACACACTCATGTACACGATCACACTCACATATGATCACACACACTCACGCTCTCACTCACACGCTGTCACACTCACATGCTCTCTCACACATGCTCTCACACTCATGCACTCTCACACTCACACATGCTCTCACAATCACATGCACTCTCACACATGCTCTCACACTCATTCACTCTCACACTCACACGCTCTCACACTCACATGCTATCACACTCACACACTCTCACACTCACACACGCTCTCACGCTCTCACACTCACACACTCTCACACTCACACACTCACACACGCACTCACAATCACATGCACTCTCACACATGCTCTCACACTCATTCACTCTCACACTCACACGCTCTCACACTCACACACGCTCTCACACTAACATGCCCTCACACACACACACGATCTCACACTCACACGCTCTCACGCTCTCACACTCACACACTCTCACACTCACACACTCACACACGCTCTCACACTCACACACACTCTCACACTCACACACGCTCTCACACTCACACACACACACTCTCACACTCACACACACTCTCACACTCACACACTCTCACACTCATACACACTCTCACACTCTCACACTCACACACACTCTCACACTCACACACTCTCACACTCACACACACACACTCACAAACACTCTCACACTCACACACACTCTCACACTCACACGCTATCACACTCACACACTCACACACACTCTCACACTCACACACTCTCACACTCACACACATTCTCACACTCACACACACTCACACTCTCACACTCACACACACTCTCACACTCACACACACTCTCACACTCACACACTCTCACACTCACACACTCACACACACTCTCACACTTACACGCTCTCACACTCACATGCTCTCACACTCACACGCTCTCACACTCACACACTCTCACACTCACACGCTCTCACACTCACACACACTCTCACACTCACACGCTCTCACACTCACACACGCTCTCACACTCACACGCTCTCACACTCACACACGCTCTCACACTCACACGCTCTCACACTCACACACGCTCTCACACTCACACACTCTCACACTCACACACTCTCACGCTCTCACACTCACATGTTCTCACACTCACACATGCTCTCACACTCTCTCACACACACACACGCTCTCACACTCACATGTTCTCACACTCACACTGCTCTCACACTCTCACGCTCTCACTCTCACTCACGCTCTCACACTCACACACGCTCTCACTCACACATGATCACACACTCACACACTCTCACTCACATGCTCTCACTCACACACGTTCACACACTCATGTACACGATCACACTCACATATGATCACACACACTCACGCTCTCACTCACACGCTGTCACACTCACATGCTCTCTCACACATGCTCTCACACTCATGCACTCTCACACTCACACATGCTCTCACAATCACATGCACTCTCACACATGCTCTCACACTCATTCACTCTCACACTCACACGCTCTCACACTCACATGCTATCACACTCACACACTCTCACACTCACACACGCTCTCACGCTCTCACACTCACACACTCTCACACTCACACACTCACACACGCTCTCACAGTCACACACACTCTCACACTCACATGCTATCACACTCACACACTCTCACACTCACACACACTCTCACACTCACACACTCTCACACTCACACACACTCTCACACTCACACACACTCTCACACTTACACGCTCTCACACTCACACGCTCTCACACTCACACACTCACACACGCTCTCACGCTCTCACACTCACACACTCTCACACTCACACGCTCTCACACTCACACACGCTCTCACACTTACACGCTCTCACACTCACACGCTCTCACACTCACACGCTCTCACACTCACACACACTCTCACACTCACACGCTCTCACACTCACACACACTCTCACACTCACACGCTCTCACACTCACACACGCTCTCACACTCACACGCTCTCACACTCACACACGCTCTCACACTCACACGCTCTCACACTCACACGCGCTCTCACACTCACACACTCTCACACTCACACACGCTCTCACACTCACACACTCTCACACTCACACACTCTCACGCTCTCACACTCACATGTTCTCACACTCACACATGCTCTCACACTCTCTCACACACTCACACATGCTCTCACGCACTCACACTCACATGTTCTCACACTCACACTGCTCTCACACTCTCACGCTCTCACTCTCACTCATGCTCTCACACTCACACACGCTCTCACTCACACATGATCACACACTCACACACTCTCACTCACATGCTCTCACTCACACACGTTCACACACTCATGTACACGATCACACTCACATATGATCACACACACTCACGCTCTCACTCACACGCTGTCACACTCACATGCTCTCTCACACATGCTCTCACACTCATGCACTCTCACACTCACACATGCTCTCACACTCACACACGCTATCACACTCACACACTCTCACACTCACACACACTCTCACACTCACACACACTCACACTCACACGCTCTCACACTCACACACACTCTCACACTTACACGCTCTCACACTCACATGCTCTCACACTCACACACTCACACTCACACAAACTCTCACACTTACACGATCTCACACTCACACGCTCTCACTCACACACACTCTCACACTTACACGCTCTCACACTCACACGCTCTCACACTCACACACTCACACATGCTCTCACGCTCTCACACTCACACACTCTCACACTCACACACTCACACACGCTCTCACACTCACACACACTCTCACACTCACACACACTCTCACACTCACACACTCTCACACTCACACACACTCTCACACTCACATGCTATCACACTCATACACTCTCACACTCACACACACTCTCACACTCACACACTCTCACACTCACACACACTCTCACACTCACACACACTCTCACACTCACACGCTCTCACACACACACACACTCACACACACTCTCACACTCACACACACTCTCACACTCACACACGCTATCACACTCACACACTCTCACACTCACACACACTCTCACACTCACACACACTCACACTCACACGCTCTCACACTCACACACACTCTCACACTTACACGCTCTCACACTCACACACACTCTCACACTCACACGCTCTCACACTCACACACACTCTCACACTCACACGCTCTCACACTCACACACACTCTCACACTCACACGCTCTCACACACACTCTCACACTCACACACACTCTCACACTCACACATGCTATCACACTCACACACTCTCACACTCACACACACTCTCACACTCACACACACTCTCACACTCACACGCTCTCACACTCACACACGCTCTCACACTCACATGCTCTCACACTCACACACTCTCACACTCACACACACTCTCACACTTACACACTCTCACACTCACACGCTCTCACACTCACACACGCTCTCACACTTACACGCTCTCACACTCACACGCTCTCACACTCACACGCTCTCACACTCACACACACTCTCACACTCACACGCTCTCACACTCACACACGCTCTCACACTCACACGCTCTCACACTCACACACGCTCTCACACTCAAACGCTCTCACACTCACACACGCTCTCACACTCACACGCTCTCACACTCACACACGCTCTCACACTCACACGCTCTCACACTCACACACGCTCTCACACTCACACACTCTCACACTCACACACTCTCACGCTCTCACACTCACATGTTCTCACACTCACACATGCTCTCACACTCTCTCACACACTCACACATGCTCTCACGCACTCACACTCACATGTTCTCACACTCACACTGCTCTCACACTCTCACGCTCTCACTCTCACTCACGCTCTCACACTCACACACGCTCTCACTCACACATGATCACACACTCACACACTCTCACTCACATGCTCTCACTCACACACGTTCACACACTCATGTACACGATCACACTCACATATGATCACACACACTCACGCTCTCACTCACACGCTGTCACACTCACATGCTCTCTCACACATGCTCTCACACTCATGCACTCTCACACTCACACATGCTCTCACACTCACACACGCACTCACAATCACATGCACTCTCACACATGCTCTCACACTCATTCACTCTCACACTCACACGCTCTCACACTCACACACGCTCTCACACTAACATGCCCTCACACACACACACGATCTCACACTCACACGCTCTCACGCTCTCACACTCACACACTCTCACACTCACACACTCACACACGCTCTCACACTCACACACACTCTCACACTCACACACGCTCTCACACTCACACACACACACTCTCACACTCACACACACTCTCACACTCACACACTCTCACACTCATACACACTCTCACACTCTCACACTCACACACACTCTCACACTCACACACTCTCACACTCACACACACACACTCACAAACACTCTCACACTCACACACACTCTCACACTCACACGCTATCACACTCACACACTCACACACACTCTCACACTCACACACTCTCACACTCACACACATTCTCACACTCACACACACTCACACTCTCACACTCACACACACTCTCACACTCACACACACTCTCACACTCACACACTCTCACACTCACACACTCACACACACTCTCACACTTACACGCTCTCACACTCACATGCTCTCACACTCACACGCTCTCACACTCACACACTCTCACACTCACACGCTCTCACACTCACACACACTCTCACACTCACACGCTCTCACACTCACACACGCTCTCACACTCACACGCTCTCACACTCACACACGCTCTCACACTCACACGCTCTCACACTCACACACGCTCTCACACTCACACACTCTCACACTCACACACTCTCACGCTCTCACACTCACATGTTCTCACACTCACACATGCTCTCACACTCTCTCACACACACACACGCTCTCACACTCACATGTTCTCACACTCACACTGCTCTCACACTCTCACGCTCTCACTCTCACGCTCTCACACTCACACACGCTCTCACTCACACATGATCTCACACTCACACACTCTCACTCACATGCTCTCACTCACACACGTTCACACACTCATGTACACGATCACACTCACATATGATCACACACACTCACGCTCTCACTCACACGCTGTCACACTCACATGCTCTCTCACACATGCTCTCACACTCATGCACTCTCACACTCACACATGCTCTCACAATCACATGCACTCTCACACATGCTCTCACACTCATTCACTCTCACACTCACACGCTCTCACACTCACATGCTATCACACTCACACACTCTCACACTCACACACGCTCTCACGCTCTCACACTCACACACTCTCACACTCACACACTCACACACGCTCTCACAGTCACACACACTCTCACACTCACATGCTATCACACTCACACACTCTCACACTCACACACACTCTCACACTCACACACTCTCACACTCACACACACTCTCACACTCACACACACTCTCACACTTACACGCTCTCACACTCACACGCTCTCACACTCACACACTCACACACGCTCTCACGCTCTCACACTCACACACTCTCACACTCACACGCTCTCACACTCACACACGCTCTCACACTTACACGCTCTCACACTCACACGCTCTCACACTCACACGCTCTCACACTCACACACACTCTCACACTCACACGCTCTCACACTCACACACACTCTCACACTCACACGCTCTCACACTCACACACGCTCTCACACTCACACGCTCTCACACTCACACACGCTCTCACACTCACACGCTCTCACACTCACACGCGCTCTCACACTCACACACTCTCACACTCACACACGCTCTCACACTCACACACTCTCACACTCACACACTCTCACGCTCTCACACTCACATGTTCTCACACTCACACATGCTCTCACACTCTCTCACACACTCACACATGCTCTCACGCACTCACACTCACATGTTCTCACACTCACACTGCTCTCACACTCTCACGCTCTCACTCTCACTCATGCTCTCACACTCACACACGCTCTCACTCACACATGATCACACACTCACACACTCTCACTCACATGCTCTCACTCACACACGTTCACACACTCATGTACACGATCACACTCACATATGATCACACACACTCACGCTCTCACTCACACGCTGTCACACTCACATGCTCTCTCACACATGCTCTCACACTCATGCACTCTCACACTCACACATGCTCTCACAATCACATGCACTCTCACACATGCTCTCACACTCATTCACTCTCACACTCACACGCTCTCACACTCACATGCTATCACACTCACACACTCTCACACTCACACACGCTCTCACGCTCTCACACTCACACACTCTCACACTCACACACTCACACACGCTCTCACACTCACACACACTCTCACACACACACGCTCTCACACTCACACACACACACTCTCACACTCACACACACTCTCACACTCACACACTCTCACACTCACACACACTCTCACAGTCTCACACTCACACACTCTCACACACTCACACACTCTCACACTCACACACACGGTCTCACACTCTCACACATGCTCTCACACTCACACACTCTCACACTCACACACGGTCTCACACTCTCACACATGCTCTCACACTCACACACTCTCACACTCACACACTCTCACACTCACACACTCTCACACTCACACACACGGTCTCACGCTCTCACACATGCTCTCACACTCACACACTCACACACTCTCACACTCACACACACGGTCTCACACTCTCACACATGCTCTCACACTCACACACTCACACTCACACACTCTCACACTCTCACACTCTCACACTCACACGCTCTCACACTCACACATTCTCACACTCACACGCTCTCACACTCACACACTCTCACACTCACACACACTCTCATACTCACACACTCACACACTCTCACACTCTCACACTCACACGCTCTCACACTCACACACTCTCACACTCACACACACTCACACTCACACACTCACACTCACACACACTCTCACACTCTCACACTCTCAAAATCACACGCTCTCACACTCACACACTCTCACACTCACATGCTATCACACTCACACACTCTCACACTCTCACACTCACACACACTCTCACACTCACACGCTCTCACACTCACACACGCTCTCACACTCACACGCTCTCACACTCACACACGCTCTCACACTCACACGCTCTCACACTCACACGCGCTCTCACACTCACACACTCTCACACTCACACACGCTCTCACACTCACACACTCTCACACTCACACACTCTCACGCTCTCACACTCACATGTTCTCACACTCACACATGCTCTCACACTCTCTCACACACTCACACATGCTCTCACGCACTCACACTCACATGTTCTCACACTCACACTGCTCTCACACTCTCACGCTCTCACTCTCACTCATGCTCTCACACTCACACACGCTCTCACTCACACATGATCACACACTCACACACTCTCACTCACATGCTCTCACTCACACACGTTCACACACTCATGTACACGATCACACTCACATATGATCACACACACTCACGCTCTCACTCACACGCTGTCACACTCACATGCTCTCTCACACATGCTCTCACACTCATGCACTCTCACACTCACACATGCTCTCACAATCACATGCACTCTCACACATGCTCTCACACTCATTCACTCTCACACTCACACGCTCTCACACTCACATGCTATCACACTCACACACTCTCACACTCACACACGCTCTCACGCTCTCACACTCACACACTCTCACACTCACACACTCACACACGCTCTCACACTCACACACACTCTCACACACACACGCTCTCACACTCACACACACACACTCTCACACTCACACACACTCTCACACTCACACACTCTCACACTCACACACACTCTCACAGTCTCACACTCACACACTCTCACACACTCACACACTCTCACACTCACACACACGGTCTCACACTCTCACACATGCTCTCACACTCACACACTCTCACACTCACACACGGTCTCACACTCTCACACATGCTCTCACACTCACACACTCTCACACTCACACACTCTCACACTCACACACTCTCACACTCACACACACGGTCTCACGCTCTCACACATGCTCTCACACTCACACACTCACACACTCTCACACTCACACACACGGTCTCACACTCTCACACATGCTCTCACACTCTCACACTCTCACACTCTCACACTCACACGCTCTCACACTCACACATTCTCACACTCACACGCTCTCACACTCACACACTCTCACACTCACACACACTCTCATACTCACACACTCACACACTCTCACACTCTCACACTCTCACACTCACACGCTCTCACACTCACACACTCTCACACTCACATGCTATCACACTCACACACTCTCACACTCACACACACTCTCACACTCACACATGCTCTCACGCTCTCACACTCACACACTCTCACACTCACACACGCTCTCACACTCACACACTCTCACACTCACACACACTCTCACACTCACACACTCTCACACTCACACACACTCTCACACTCACATGCTATCACACACTCTCACACTCACACACTCACACACACTCTCACACTCACACACTCACACACACTCTCACACTCACACACACTCTCACACTCACACGCTCACACACACACACACACTCACACACACTCTCACACTCACACACACTCTCACACTCACACACGCTATCACACTCACACACTCTCACACTCACACACACTCTCACACTCACACACACTCTCACACTCACACGCTCTCACACTCACACACACTCTCACACTTACACGCTCTCACACTCACATGCCCTCACACTCACACACTCACACTCACACACACTCTCACACTTACACGATCTCACACTCACACGCTCTCACTCACACACACTCTCACACTTACACGCTCTCACACTCACACGCTCTCACACTCACACACTCACACACGCTCTCACGCTCTCACACTCACACACTCTCACACTCACCCACTCACACACGCTCTCACACTCACACACACTCTCACACTCACACACACTCTCACACTCACACACTCTCACACTCACACACAATCTCACACTCACATGCTATCACACTCACACACTCTCACACTCACACACACTCTCACACTCACACACTCTCACACTCACACACACTCTCACACTCACACACACTCTCACACTCACACGCTCTCACACACACACACACTCACACACACTCTCACACTCACACACACTCTCACACTCACACACGCTATCACACTCACACACTCTCACACTCACACACACTCTCACACTCACACACACTCACACTCACACGCTCTCACACTCACACACACTCTCACACTTACACGCTCTCACACTCACACACACTCTCACACTCACACGCTCTCACACTCACACACACTCTCACACTCACACGCTCTCACACTCACACACACTCTCACACTCACACGCTCTCACACACACTCTCACACTCACACACACTCTCACACTCACACATGCTATCACACTCACACACTCTCACACTCACACACACTCTCACACTCACACACACTCTCACACTCACACGCTCTCACACTCACACACGCTCTCACACTCACATGCTCTCACACTCACACACTCTCACACTCACACACACTCTCACACTTACACACTCTCACACTCACACGCTCTCACACTCACACACGCTCTCACACTTACACGCTCTCACACTCACACGCTCTCACACTCACACGCTCTCACACTCACACACACTCTCACACTCACACGCTCTCACACTCACACACGCTCTCACACTCACACGCTCTCACACTCACACACGCTCTCACACTCACACGCTCTCACACTCACACACACTCTCACACTCACACGCTCTCACACTCACACACGCTCTCACACTCACATGCTCTCACACTCACACACGCTCTCACACTCACACGCTCTCACACTCACACACGCTCTCACACTCACACGCTCTCACACTCACACACGCTCTCACACTCACACACTCTCACACTCACACACTCTCACGCTCTCACACTCACATGTTCTCACACTCACACATGCTCTCACACTCTCTCACACACTCACACATGCTCTCACGCACTCACACTCACATGTTCTCACACTCACACTGCTCTCATACTCTCACGCTCTCACTCTCACTCACGCTCTCACACTCACACACGCTCTCACTCACACATGATCACACACTCACACACTCTCACTCACATGCTCTCACTCACACACGTTCACACACTCATGTACACGATCACACTCACATATGATCACACACACTCACGCTCTCACTCACACGCTGTCACACTCACATGCTCTCTCACACATGCTCTCACACTCATGCACTCTCACACTCACACATGCTCTCACACTCACACACGCACTCACAATCACATGCACTCTCACACATGCTCTCACACTCATTCACTCTCACACTCACACGCTCTCACACTCACATGCAATCACACTCACACACTCTCACACTCACACACGCTCTCACGCTCTCACACTCACACACTCTCACACTCACACACTCACACACGCTCTCACACTCACACACACTCTCACACTCACACACGCTCTCACACTCACACACACACACTCTCACACTCACACACACTCTCACACTCACACACTCTCACACTCATACACACTCTCACACTCACACACACTCTCACACTCACACACTCTCACACTCACACACACACACTCACAAACACTCTCACACTCACACACACTCTCACACTCACACGCTATCACACTCACACACTCACACACACTCTCACACTCACACACTCTCACACTCACACACATTCTCACACTCACACACACTCACACTCTCACACTCACACACACTCTCACACTCACACACACTCTCACACTCACACACTCTCACACTCACACACTCACACACACTCTCACACTTACACGCTCTCACACTCACATGCTCTCACACTCACACGCTCTCACACTCACACACTCTCACACTCACACGCTCTCACACTCACACACACTCTCACACTCACACGCTCTCACACTCACACACGCTCTCACACTCACACGCTCTCACACTCACACACGCTCTCACACTCACACGCTCTCACACTCACACACGCTCTCACACTCACACACTCTCACACTCACACACTCTCACGCTCTCACACTCACATGTTCTCACACTCACACATGCTCTCACACTCTCTCACACACACACACGCTCTCACACTCACATGTTCTCACACTCACACTGCTCTCACACTCTCACGCTCTCACTCTCACTCATGCTCTCACACTCACACACGCTCTCACTCACACATGATCACACACTCACACACTCTCACTCACATGCTCTCACTCACACACGTTCACACACTCATGTACACGATCACACTCACATATGATCACACACACTCACGCTCTCACTCACACGCTGTCACACTCACATGCTCTCTCACACATGCTCTCACACTCATGCACTCTCACACTCACACATGCTCTCACAATCACATGCACTCTCACACATGCTCTCACACTCATTCACTCTCACACTCACACGCTCTCACACTCACATGCTATCACACTCACACACTCTCACACTCACACACGCTCTCACGCTCTCACACTCACACACTCTCACACTCACACACTCACACACGCTCTCACAGTCACACACACTCTCACACTCACATGCTATCACACTCACACACTCTCACACTCACACACACTCTCACACTCACACACTCTCACACTCACACACTCTCACACTCACACACACTCTCACACTTACACGCTCTCACACTCACACGCTCTCACACTCACACACGCTCTCACACTCACACGCTCTCACACTCACACACGCTCTCACACTCACACGCTCTCACACTCACACACGCTCTCACACTCACACGCTCTCACACTCACACGCGCTCTCACACTCACACACTCTCACACTCACACACGCTCTCACACTCACACACTCTCACACTCACACACTCTCACGCTCTCACACTCACATGTTCTCACACTCACACATGCTCTCACACTCTCTCACACACTCACACATGCTCTCACGCACTCACACTCACATGTTCTCACACTCACACTGCTCTCACACTCTCACGCTCTCACTCTCACTCATGCTCTCACACTCACACACGCTCTCACTCACACATGATCACGCACTCACACACTCTCACTCACATGCTCTCACTCACACACGTTCACACACTCATGTACACGATCACACTCACATATGATCACACACACTCACGCTCTCACTCACACGCTGTCACACTCACATGCTCTCTCACACATGCTCTCACACTCATGCACTCTCACACTCACACATGCTCTCACAATCACATGCACTCTCACACATGCTCTCACACTCATTCACTCTCACACTCACACGCTCTCACACTCACATGCTATCACACTCACACACTCTCACACTCACACACGCTCTCACGCTCTCACACTCACACACTCTCACACTCACACACTCACACACGCTCTCACACTCACACACACTCTCACACACACACGCTCTCACACTCACACACACACACTCTCACACTCACACACACTCTCACACTCACACACTCTCACACTCACACACACTCTCACAGTCTCACACTCACACACTCTCACAAACTCACACACTCTCACACTCACACACACGGTCTCACACTCTCACACATGCTCTCACACTCACACACTCTCACACTCACACACGGTCTCACACTCTCACACATGCTCTCACACTCACACACTCTCACACTCACACACTCTCACACTCACACACTCTCACACTCACACACACGGTCTCACGCTCTCACACATGCTCTCACACTCACACACTCACACACTCTCACACTCACACACACGGTCTCACACTCTCACACATGCTCTCACACTCACACACTCTCACACTCTCACACTCTCACACTCACACGCTCTCACACTCACACATTCTCACACTCACACGCTCTCACACTCACACACTCTCACACTCACACACACTCTCATACTCACACACTCACACACTCTCACACTCTCACACTCTCACACTCACACGCTCTCACACTCACACACTCTCACACTCACACACACTCACACTCACACACTCACACTCACACACTCTCACACTCTCACACTCTCAAAATCACACGCTCTCACACTCACACACTCTCACACTCACATGCTATCACACTCACACACTCTCACACTCACACACACTCTCACACTCACACTCACACATGCTCTCACGCTCTCACACTCACACACTCTCACACTCACACACTCACACACGCTCTCACACTCACACACTCTCACACTCACACACACTCTCACACTCACACACACTCTCACACTCACATGCTATCACACACTCTCACACTCACACACTCACACACACTCTCACACTCACACACTCACACACACTCTCACACTCACACACACTCTCACACTCACACGCTCACACACACACACACACTCACACACACTCTCACACTCACACACACTCTCACACTCACACACGCTATCACACTCACACACTCTCACACTCACACACACTCTCACACTCACACACACTCTCACACTCACACGCTCTCACACTCACACACACTCTCACACTTACACGCTCTCACACTCACATGCTCTCACACTCACACACTCACACTCACACACACTCTCACACTTACACGCTCTCACACTCACACGCTCTCACTCACACACACTCTCACACTTACACGCTCTCACACTCACACGCTCTCACACTCACACACTCACACATGCTCTCACGCTCTCACACTCACACACTCTCACACTCACACACTCACACACGCTCTCACACTCACACACACTCTCACACTCACACACACTCTCACACTCACACACTCTCACACTCACATGCTATCACACTCACACACTCTCACACTCACACACACTCTCACACTCACACACTCTCACACTCACACACACTCTCACACTCACACACACTCTCACACTCACACGCTCTCACACACACACACACTCACACACACTCTCACACTCACACACACTCTCACACTCACACACGCTATCACACTCACACACTCTCACACTCACACACACTCTCACACTCACACACACTCTCACACTCACACGCTCTCACACTCACACACACTCTCACACTTACACGCTCTCACACTCACACACACTCTCACACTCACACGCTCTCACACTCACACACACTCTCACACTCACACGCTCTCACACTCACACACACTCTCACACTCACACGCTCTCACACACACTCTCACACTCACACACACTCTCACACTCACACACGCTATCACACTCACACACTCTCACACTCACACACACTCTCACACTCACACACACTCTCACACTCACACGCTCTCACACTCACACACGCTCTCACACTCACATGCTCTCACACTCACACACTCTCACACTCACACACACTCTCACACTTACACGCTCTCACACTCACACGCTCTCACACTCACACACGCTCTCACACTTACACGCTCTCACACTCACACGCTCTCACACTCACACGCTCTCACACTCACACACACTCTCACACTCACACGCTCTCACACGCTCTCACACTCACACGCTCTCACACTCACACACGCTCTCACACTCACACGCTCTCACACTCACACACGCTCTCACACTCACACACTCTCACACTCACACACGCTCTCACACTCACACACTCTCACACTCACACACTCTCACGCTCTCACACTCACATGTTCTCACACTCACACATGCTCTCACACTCTCTCACACACTCACACATGCTCTCACGCACTCACACTCACATGTTCTCACACTCACACTGCTCTCACACTCTCACGCTCTCACTCTCACTCACGCTCTCACACTCACACACGCTCTCACTCACACATGATCACACACTCACACACTCTCACTCACATGCTCTCACTCACACACGTTCACACACTCATGTACACGATCACACTCACATATGATCACACACACTCACGCTCTCACTCACACGCTGTCACACTCACATGCTCTCTCACACATGCTCTCACACTCATGCACTCTCACACTCACACATGCTCTCACACTCACACACGCACTCACAATCACATGCACTCTCACACATGCTCTCACACTCATTCACTCTCACACTCACACGCTCTCACACTCACATGCTATCACACTCACACACTCTCACACTCACACACGCTCTCACGCTCTCACACTCACACACTCTCACACTCACACACTCACACACGCTCTCACACTCACACACACTCTCACACTCACACACGCTTCTCACACTCACACACACACACTCTCACACTCACACACACTCTCACACTCACACACTCTCACACTCACACACACTCTCACACTCTCACAATCACACACACTCTCACACTCACACACTCTCACACTCACACACACACACACTCACAAACACTCTCACACTCACACACACTCTCACACTCACACGCTATCACACTCACACACTCACACACACTCACACACTCACACACACTCACACTCACACACATTCTCACACTCACACACACTCACACTCTCACACTCACACACACTCTCACACTCACACACACTATCACACTCACACACTCTCACACTCACACACACTCTCACTCTCACACGCACTCTCACACTCACACACTCTCACACTCACACACACTCTCACACTCACATGCTATCACACTCACACACTCTCACACACACTCTCACACTCACACACTCACACACACTCTCACACTCACACACACTCTCACACTCACACGCTCTCACACACACACACACACACACTCTCACACTCACACACACTCTCACACTCACACACGCTATCACACTCACACACTCTCACACTCACACACACTCTCACACTCACACACACTCTCACACTCACACGCTCTCACACTCACACACACTCTCACACTTACACGCTCTCACACTCACATGCTCTCACACTCACACACTCACACTCACACACACTCTCACACTTACACGATCTCACACTCACACGCTCTCACTCACACACACTCTCACACTTACACGCTCTCACACTCACACGCTCTCACACTCACACACTCACACACGCTCTCACACTCACACACACTCTCACACTCACACACACTCTCACACTCACACACTCTCACACTCACACACACTCTCACACTCACATGCTATCACACTCACACACTCTCACACTCACACACACTCTCACACTCACACACTCTCACACTCACACACACTCTCACACTCACACACACTCTCACACTCACACGCTCTCACACACACACACACTCACACACACTCTCACACTCACACACACTCTCACACTCACACACGCTATCACACTCACACACTCTCACACTCACACACACTCTCACACTCACACACACTCACACTCACACGCTCTCACACTCACACACACTCTCACACTTACACGCTCTCACACTCACACACACTCTCACACTCACACGCTCTCACACTCACACACACTCTCACACTCACACGCTCTCACACTCACACACACTCTCACACTCACACGCTCTCACACACACTCTCACACTCACACACACTCTCACACTCACACATGCTATCACACTCACACACTCTCACACTCACACACACTCTCACACTCACACACACTCTCACACTCACACGCTCTCACACTCACACACGCTCTCACACTCACATGCTCTCACACTCACACACTCTCACACTCACACACACTCTCACACTTACACACTCTCACACTCACACGCTCTCACACTCACACACGCTCTCACACTTACACGCTCTCACACTCACACGCTCTCACACTCACACGCTCTCACACTCCACACACACTCTCACACTCACACGCTCTCACACTCACACACGCTCTCACACTCACACACGCTCTCACACTCACACGCTCTCACACTCACACACGCTCTCACACTCACACGCTCTCACACTCACACACGCTCTCACACTCACACACTCTCACACTCACACACGCTCTCACACTCACACACTCTCACACTCACACATGCTCTCACACTCTCTCACACACTCACACATGCTCTCACGCACTCACACTCACATGTTCTCACACTCACACTGCTCTCACACTCTCACGCTCTCACTCTCACTCACGCTCTCACACTCACACACGCTCTCACTCACACATGATCACACACTCACACACTCTCACTCACATGCTCTCACTCACACACGTTCACACACTCATGTACACGATCACACTCACATATGATCACACACACTCACGCTCTCACTCACACGCTGTCACACTCACATGCTCTCTCACACATGCTCTCACACTCATGCACTCTCACACTCACACATGCTCTCACACTCACACACGCACTCACAATCACATGCACTCTCACACATGCTCTCACACTCATTCACTCTCACACTCACACGCTCTCACACTCACATGCTATCACACTCACACACTCTCACACTCACACACGCTCTCACGCTCTCACACTCACACACTCTCACACTCACACACTCACACACGCTCTCACACTCACACACACTCTCACACTCACACACTCTCACACTCACACACATTCTCACACTCACACACACTCACACTCTCACACTCACACACACTCTCACACTCACACACATTCTCACACTCACACACACTCACACTCTCACACTCACACACACTCTCACACACACACACACTCTCACACTCACACACTCACACACACTCTCACACTTACACGCTCTCACACTCACATGCTCTCACACTCACACGCTCTCACACTCACACACTCTCACACTCACACGCTCTCACACTCACACACACTCTCACACTCACACGCTCTCACACTCACACACGCTCTCACACTCACACACTCTCACACTCTCACACTCACACACACTCTCACACTCACACGCTCTCACACTCACACACTCTCACACTCTCACACTCACACACACTCTCACACTCACACACTCTCACACTCACACGCTCTCACACTCACACACACTCTCACACTCACACGCTCTCACACTCACACACGCTCTCACACTCACACGCTCTCACACTCACACACGCTCTCACACTCACACGCTCTCACACTCACACACGCTCTCACACTCACACACTCTCACACTCACACACTCTCACGCTCTCACACTCACATGTTCTCACACTCACACATGCTCTCACACTCTCTCACACACACACACGCTCTCACACTCACATGTTCTCACACTCACACTGCTCTCACACTCTCACGCTCTCACTCTCACGCTCTCACACTCACACACGCTCTCACTCACACATGATCACACACTCACACACTCTCACTCACATGCTCTCACTCACACACGTTCACACACTCATGTACACGATCACACTCACATATGATCACACACACTCACGCTCTCACTCACACGCTGTCACACTCACATGCTCTCTCACACATGCTCTCACACTCATGCACTCTCACACTCACACATGCTCTCACAATCACATGCACTCTCACACATGCTCTCACACTCATTCACTCTCACACTCACACGCTCTCACACTCACATGCTATCACACTCACACACTCTCACACTCACACACGCTCTCACGCTCTCACACTCACACACTCTCACACTCACACACTCACACACGCTCTCACAGTCACACACACTCTCACACTCACATGCTATCACACTCACACACTCTCACACTCACACACACTCTCACACTCACACACTCTCACACTCACACACACTCTCACACTCACACACACTCTCACACTTACACGCTCTCACACTCACACGCTCTCACACTCACACACTCACACACGCTCTCACGCTCTCACACTCACACACTCTCACACTCACACGCTCTCACACTCACACACGCTCTCACACTTACACGCTCTCACACTCACACGCTCTCACACTCACACGCTCTCACACTCACACACACTCTCACACTCACACGCTCTCACACTCACACACACTCTCACACTCACACGCTCTCACACTCACACACGCTCTCACACTCACACGCTCTCACACTCACACACGCTCTCACACTCACACGCTCTCACACTCACACGCGCTCTCACACTCACACACTCTCACACTCACACACGCTCTCACACTCACACACTCTCACACTCACACACTCTCACGCTCTCACACTCACATGTTCTCACACTCACACATGCTCTCACACTCTCTCACACACTCACACATGCTCTCACGCACTCACACTCACATGTTCTCACACTCACACTGCTCTCACACTCTCACGCTCTCACTCTCACTCATGCTCTCACACTCACACACGCTCTCACTCACACATGATCACACACTCACACACTCTCACTCACATGCTCTCACTCACACACGTTCACACACTCATGTACACGATCACACTCACATATGATCACACACACTCACGCTCTCACTCACACGCTGTCACACTCACATGCTCTCTCACACATGCTCTCACACTCATGCACTCTCACACTCACACGCTCTCACACTCACATGCTATCACACTCACACACTCTCACACTCACACACGCTCTCACGCTCTCACACTCACACACTCTCACACTCACACACTCACACACGCTCTCACAATCACATGCACTCTCACACATGCTCTCACACTCATTCACTCTCACACTCACACGCTCTCACACTCACATGCTATCACACTCACACACTCTCACACTCACACACGCTCTCACGCTCTCACACTCACACACTCTCACACTCACACACTCACACACGCTCTCACACTCACACACACTCTCACACACACACGCTCTCACACTCACACACTCTCACACTCACACACACTCTCACACTCACACACTCTCACACTCACACACACTCTCACAGTCTCACACTCACACACTCTCACACACTCACACACTCTCACACTCACACACACGGTCTCACACTCTCACACATGCTCTCACACTCACACACTCTCACACTCACACACGGTCTCACACTCTCACACATGCTCTCACACTCACACACTCTCACACTCACACACTCTCACACTCACACACTCTCACACTCACACACACGGTCTCACGCTCTCACACATGCTCTCACACTCACACACTCACACACTCTCACACTCACACACACGGTCTCACACTCTCACACATGCTCTCACACTCACACACTCACACTCACACACTCTCACACTCTCACACTCACACACTCTCACACTCACACGCTCTCACACTCACACATTCTCACACTCACACGCTCTCACACTCACACACTCTCACACTCACACACACTCTCATACTCACACACTCACACACTCTCACACTCTCACACTCTCACACTCACACGCTCTCACACTCACACACTCTCACACTCACACACACTCACACTCACACACTCACACTCACACACTCTCACACTCTCACACTCTCACACTCACACGCTCTCACACTCACACACTCTCACACTCACATGCTATCACACTCACACACTCTCACACTCACACACACTCTCACACTCACACTCACACATGCTCTCACGCTCTCACACTCACACACTCTCACACTCACACACTCACACACGCTCTCACACTCACACACTCTCACACTCACACACACTCTCACACTCACACACTCTCACACTCACACACACTCTCACACTCACATGCTATCACACTCACACACTCTCACACTCACACACACTCTCACACTCACACACTCACACACACTCTCACACTCACACACACTCTCACACTCACATGCTCACACACACACACACACTCACACACACTCTCACACTCACACACACTCTCACACTCACACACGCTATCACACTCACACACTCTCACACTCACACACACTCTCACACTCACACACACTCTCACACTCACACGCTCTCACACTCACACACACTCTCACACTTACACGCTCTCACACTCACATGCTCTCACACTCACACACTCACACTCACACACACTCTCACACTTACACGCTCTCACACTCACACGCTCTCACTCACACACACTCTCACACTTACACGCTCTCACACTCACACGCTCTCACACTCACACACTCACACATGCTCTCACGCTCTCACACTCACACACTCTCACACTCACACACTCACACACGCTCTCACACTCACACACACTCTCACACTCACACACACTCTCACACTCACACACTCTCACACTCACATGCTATCACACTCACACACTCTCACATTCACACACACTCTCACACTCACACACTCTCACACTCACACACACTCTCACACTCACACACTCTCACACTCACACACACTCTCACACTCACACACACTCTCACACTCACACGCTCTCACACACACACACACTCACACACACTCTCACACTCACACACACTCTCACACTCACACACGCTATCACACTCACACACTCTCACACTCACACACACTCTCACACTCACACACACTCTCACACTCACACGCTCTCACACTCACACACACTCTCACACTTACACGCTCTCACACTCACACACACTCTCACACTCACACGCTCTCACACTCACACACACTCTCACACTCACACGCTCTCACACTCACACACACTCTCACACTCACACGCTCTCACACACACTCTCACACTCACACACACTCTCACACTCACACACGCTATCACACTCACACACTCTCACACTCACACACACTCTCACACTCACACACACTCTCACACTCACACGCTCTCACACTCACACACGCTCTCACACTCACATGCTCTCACACTCACACGCTCTCACACTCACACACACTCTCACACTTACACGCTCTCACACTCACACGCTCTCACACTCACACACGCTCTCACACTTACACGCTCTCACACTCACACGCTCTCACACTCACACGCTCTCACACTCACACACACTCTCACACTCACACGCTCTCACACTCACACGCTCTCACACTCACACACACTCTCACACTCACACGCTCTCACACTCACACGCTCTCACACTCACACACGCTCTCACACTCACACACTCTCACACTCACACACGCTCTCACACTCACACACTCTCACACTCACACACTCTCACGCTCTCACACTCACATATTCTCACACTCACACATGCTCTCACACTCTCTCACACACTCACACATGCTCTCACGCACTCACACTCACACGTTCTCACACTCACACTGCTCTCACACTCTCACGCTCTCACTCTCACTCACGCTCTCACACTCACACACGCTCTCACTCACACATGATCACACACTCACACACTCTCACTCACATGCTCTCACTCACACACGTTCACACACTCATGTACACGATCACACTCACATATGATCACACACACTCACGCTCTCACTCACACGCTGTCACACTCACATGCTCTCTCACACATGCTCTCACACTCATGCACTCTCACACTCACACATGCTCTCACACTCACACACGCACTCACAATCACATGCACTCTCACACATGCTCTCACACTCATTCACTCTCACACTCACACGCTCTCACACTCACATGCTATCACACTCACACACTCTCACACTCACACACGCTCTCACGCTCTCACACTCACACACTCTCACACTCACACACTCACACATGCTCTCACACTCACACACACTCTCACACTCACACACGCTCTCACACTCACACACACACACTCTCACACTCACACACACTCTCACACTCACACACTCTCACACTCATACACACTCTCACACTCTCACACTCACACACACTCTCACACTCACACACTCTCACACTCACACACACACACTCACAAACACTCTCACACTCACACACACTCTCACACTCACACGCTATCACACTCACACACTCACACACACTCTCACACTCACACACTCTCACACTCACACACATTCTCACACTCACACACACTCACACTCTCACACTCACACACACTCACACACACTCTCACACTCACACACTCTCACACTCTCACACTCACACACTCACACACACTCTCACACTTACACGCTCTCACACTCACATGCTCTCACACTCACACGCTCTCACACTCACACACTCTCACACTCACACGCTCTCACACTCACACACACTCTCACACTCACACGCTCTCACACTCACACACGCTCTCACACTCACACGCTCTCACACTCACACACGCTCTCACACTCACACGCTCTCACACTCACACACGCTCTCACACTCACACACTCTCACACTCACACACTCTCACGCTCTCACACTCACATGTTCTCACACTCACACATGCTCTCACACTCTCTCACACACACACACGCTCTCACACTCACATGTTCTCACACTCACACTGCTCTCACACTCTCACGCTCTCACTCTCACGCTCTCACACTCACACACGCTCTCACTCACACATGATCACACACTCACACACTCTCACTCACATGCTCTCACTCACACACGTTCACACACTCATGTACACGATCACACTCACATATGATCACACACACTCACGCTCTCACTCACACGCTGTCACACTCACATGCTCTCTCACACATGCTCTCACACTCATGCACTCTCACACTCACACATGCTCTCACAATCACATGCACTCTCACACATGCTCTCACACTCATTCACTCTCACACTCACACGCTCTCACACTCACATGCTATCACACTCACACACTCTCACACTCACACACGCTCTCACGCTCTCACACTCACACACTCTCACACTCACACACTCACACACGCTCTCACAGTCACACACACTCTCACACTCACATGCTATCACACTCACACACTCTCACACTCACACACACTCTCACACTCACACACTCTCACACTCACACACACTCTCACACTCACACACACTCTCACACTTACACGCTCTCACACTCACACGCTCTCACACTCACACACTCACACACGCTCTCACGCTCTCACACTCACACACTCTCACACTCACACGCTCTCACACTCACACACGCTCTCACACTTACACGCTCTCACACTCACACTCACACGCTCTCACACTTACACACACTCTCACACTCACACGCTCTCACACTCACACACACTCTCACACTCACATGCTCTCACACTCACACGCTCTCACACTCACACACACTCTCACACTCACACGCTCTCACACTCACACACGCTCTCACACTCACACGCTCTCACACTCACACACGCTCTCACACTCACACGCTCTCACACTCACACACGCTCTCACACTCACACACTCTCACACTCACACACGCTCTCACACTCACACACGCTCTCACACTCACACACTCTCACACTCACACACGCTCTCACACTCTCACACTCACACACTCTCACGCTCTCACACTCACATGTTCTCACACTCACACATGCTCTCACACTCTCTCACACACTCACACATGCTCTCACGCACTCACACTCACATGTTCTCACACTCACACTGCTCTCACACTCTCACGCTCTCACTCTCACGCTCTCACACTCACACACGCTCTCACACTCACACTGCTCTCACACTCTCACGCTCTCACTCTCACTCACGCTCTCACACTCACACACGCTCTCACTCACACATGATCACACACTCACACACTCTCACTCACATGCTCTCACTCACACACGTTCACACACTCATGTACACGATCACACTCACATATGATCACACACACTCACGCTCTCACTCACACGCTGTCACACTCACATGCTCTCTCACACATGCTCTCACACTCATGCACTCTCACACTCACACATGCTCTCACACTCACACACGCACTCACAATCACATGCACTCTCACACATGCTCTCACACTCATTCACTCTCACACTCACACGCTCTCACACTCACATGCTATCACACTCACACACTCTCACACTCACACACGCTCTCACGCTCTCACACTCACACACTCTCACACTCACACACTCACACACGCTCTCACACTCACACACACTCTCACACTCACACACGCTCTCACACTCACACACACACACTCTCACACTCACACACACTCTCACACTCACACACTCTCACACTCACACACACTCTCACACTCTCACAATCACACACACTCTCACACTCACACACTCTCACACTCACACACACACACACTCACAAACACTCTCACACTCACACACACTCTCACACTCACACGCTATCACACTCACACACTCACACACACTCTCACACTCACACACTCTCACACTCACACACATTCTCACACTCACACACACTCACACTCTCACACTCACACACACTCTCACACTCACACACGCTATCACACTCACACACTCTCACACTCACACACACTCTCACTCTCACACACACTCTCACACTCACACACTCTCACACTCACACACTCACACACACTCTCACACTTACACGCTCTCACACTCACATGCTCTCACACTCACACGCTCTCACACTCACACACTCTCACACTCACACGCTCTCACACTCACACACACTCTCACACTCACACGCTCTCACACTCACACACGCTCTCACACTCACACGCTCTCACACTCACACACGCTCTCACACTCACACGCTCTCACACTCACACACGCTCTCACACTCACACACTCTCACACTCACACACTCTCACGCTCTCACACTCACATGTTCTCACACTCACACATGCTCTCACACTCTCTCACACACACACACGCTCTCACACTCACATGTTCTCACACTCACACTGCTCTCACACTCTCACGCTCTCACTCTCACGCTCTCATACTCACACACGCTCTCACTCACACATGATCACACACTCACACACTCTCACTCACATGCTCTCACTCACACACGTTCACACACTCATGTACACGATCACACTCACATATGATCACACACACTCACGCTCTCACTCACACGCTGTCACACTCACATTCTCTCTCACACATGCTCTCGCACTCATGCACTCTCACACTCACACATGCTCTCACACTCACACATGCTCTCACACTCACATGCACTCTCACACTCACACACGCTCTCACTCGCACACTCTCACACTCACACATGCTCTCACACTCACATGCTCTCTCACACATGCTCTCACACTCATGCACTCTCACACTCACACATGCTCTCACACTCACACACGCACTCACAATCACATGCACTCTCACACATGCTCTCACACTCATTCACTCTCACACTCACACACTCTCACACTAACACACGCTCTCACACTAACATGCCCTCACACACACACACGATCTCACACTCACACACACGGTCACACTCTCACACATGATCTCACACTCACACATGATCTTACACTCACACATGCTCTCACTCACACACACACACACACACACACTCACACTCACACATGTCCTCACGCTCACACACATGCTCTCACACTCACGCTCTCACACTCACACACACTCACACACACACACTCTCACATGCTCTCACACTCACACACACACTCACGCATGCTCTAACACTCACACACACTCTCACATGCTCTCACACTCTCACACACACTCACACACACACACTCTCACATGCTCTCACACTCTCACACACACTCACACATGCTCTCACACTCTCACACACACTCTCACACTCTCACACACACTCTCACACTCTCACACACACTCTCACACTCTCACACACGCTCTCACACTCTCACACACACTCTCACACTCTCACACATGCTCTCATACTCTCAAACACAGTCTCACACTCACACACACTCTCCCACTCTCCCACACACTCTCACACTCTCACTCACACTCTCACACACACTCTCACACTCACACACACTCTCACACTCTCACACACACTCTCACACTCACACACACACTCTCTCACTCTCACACACACTCTCACACTCTCACACACACTCTCTCACTCTCACACACACTCTCTCACTCTCACACACACTCTCACACTCACACACACTCTCACACTCTCACACACACTCTCAAACACACTTTCAAACTCACACACACAATCTCACACTCACACACACACTCTCTCACTCTCACACACACTCTCACACTCACACACACACTCTCACACTCACACACACACTCTCACACTCACACACACACTCTCACACTCTCCCACACACTCTCACACTCTCACACACACTCTCACACTCACACACACACTCTCTCACTCTCACACACACTCTCACACTCTCACACACACTCTCTCACTCTCACACACACTCTCACACTCACACACACTCTCACACTCTCACACACACTCTCACACTCACACACACACTCTCTCACTCTCACACACACTCTCACACTCTCACACACACTCTCTCACTCTCACACACACTCACTCTCACACACACTCTCACACTCACACACACTCTCACACTCTCACACACACACACTCTCACACACTCTCACACACACTCTCACACTCACACACACACTCTCTCACTCTCACACACACTCTCACACTCTCACACACACTCTCACACACACTCTCACACACACTCTCACACACACTCTCACACACATGCTCTCCCACTCTCACACACACTCTCACACTCTCACACACACTCTCACACTCTCACACACACTCTCACACTCACACACACACTCTCTCACTCTCACACACACTCTCACGCTCTCACACACACTCTCACACACACTCTCTCACTCTCACACACACTCTCACACTCTCACACACACTCTCACACTCACACACACTCACACTCTCACACACACTCTCACACACACTCTCACACACTCTCACACACACTCTCACACTCTCACTCACACTCTCCCACACACTCTCACACTCTCACACACACTCTCACACACACACACATGCTCTCCCACTCTCACACACACTCTCACACTCACACACACACTCTCACACTCACACACACACTCTCACACTCACACACACACTCTCACACTCACACACACACTCTCACACTCACACACACACTCTCACACACACTCTCACACTCACACACACTCTCTCACTCTCACACACACTCTCACACACACTCTCACACTCTCACACACACTCTCACACTCTCACACACACTCTCACACTCACACACACACTCTCTCGCTCTCACACACACTCTCACGCTCTCACACACACTCTCACACTCTCACACACACTCTCACACACACTCTCACACTCTCACACACACTCTCACACACACTCTCACACACACTCTCACACACAATCTCACACTCTCACACACACTCTCACACTCTCACACACACTCTCACACTCTCACACACACTCTCACACTCTCACTCACACTCTCACACTCTCACACACACTCTCACACACACACATGCTCTCTCACTCTCACACACACTCTCACACTCACACACACTCTCACACACACTCTCACACTCACACACACTCTCACACTCACACACACTCTCACACTCACACACACTCTCACACTCACACACACACTCTCACACACACTCTCACACACACTCTCCAACTCTCACACACACTCTCACACACACTCTCCCACTCTCACACACACTCTCACACACACTCTCACACTCACACACACACTCTCACTCTCACACACACTCTCACACTCACACACACACTCTCACTCTCACACACACTCTCACACTCTCACACACACTCTCACACACACTCTCACACTCACACACACACTCTCACACTCTCACACACATTCTCACACACACTCTCACACTCACACACACACTCTCACACACACTCTCACACACACTCTCACACACACTCTCACACTCTCACACACACTCTCACACTCTCACACACACTCTCACACTCACACACACACTCTCTCACTCTCACACACACTCTCACACACACTCTCACACACACTCTCACACTCTCACACACACTCTCACACTCTCACACACACTCTCACACTCACACACTCACACACACTCTCCCACTCTCACACACACTCTCACACTCTCACACACACTCTCACACTCACACACACTCTCACACTCTCACACACACTCTCACACACACTCTCACACACACTCTCACACACACTCTCACACACACTCTCACACACACACTCACACTCTCACACACACTCTCACTCTCACACACACTCTCACTCTCACACACACTCTCACACACACACTCTCACACTCTCACACTCTCACACACACTCTCACACACACTCTCACACTCTCACACACACTCTCACACTCTCACACACACTCTCACACTCTCACACACACTCTCACACTCTCACACACACTCTCACTCTCACACACACTCTCACACACACTCTCACACTCTCACACACACTCTCACACACACTCTCACACTCTCACACACACTCTCACACTCTCACACTCTCACACACACTCTCACACTCTCACACTCTCACACACACTCTCACACTCTCACACACACTCTCACACACACTCTCACACACACTCTTACACTCTCACACACACTCTTACACTCTCACACACACTCTTACACTCTCACACACACTCTCACACTCTCACACACACTCTTACACTCTCACACTCTCACACTCACATACACACTCTCTCACTCTCACACACACTCTCACACACTCTCACACTCTCACACACACTCTCACACTCTCACACACACTCTCACACTCACACACACGCTCTCACAGTCACACATGCACACACACTCACACATGCTCTCACACACTCACACTCACACATGCTCTCACACACACACACTCACACTCACACATGCTCTCACACCCACACACACTCACACACACGTGCTCTTACACACACACTCACACTCACACATGCTCTCACACTCACACACACTCACACTCACACACACACACTCACAAACACTCTCACACTCACACACACTCTCACACTCACACGCTATCACACTCACACACTCACACACACTCTCACACTCACACACTCTCACACTCACACACATTCTCACACTCACACACACTCACACTCTCACACTCACACACACTCTCACACTCACACACGCTATCACACTCACACACTCTCACACTCACACACACTCTCACTCTCACACACACTCTCACACTCACACACTCTCACACTTCACACACACTCTCACACTTACACCTTACACGCTCTCACACTCACATGCTCTCACACTCACACGCTCTCACACTCACACGCTCTCACACTCACACACACTCTCACACTCACACGCTCTCACACTCACACACGCTCTCACACTCACACGCTCTCACACTCACACACGCTCTCACACTCACACGCTCTCACACTCACACACGCTCTCACACTCACACACTCTCACACTCACACACTCTCACGCTCTCACACTCACATGTTCTCACACTCACACATGCTCTCACACTCTCTCACACACACACACGCTCTCACACTCACATGTTCTCACACTCACACTGCTCTCACACTCTCACGCTCTCACTCTCACGCTCTCACACTCACACACGCTCTCACTCACACATGATCACACACTCACACACTTTCACTCACATGCTCTCACTCACACACGTTCACACACTCATGTACACGATCACACTCACATATGATCACACACACTCACGCTCTCACTCACACGCTGTCACACTCACATGCTCTCTCACACATGCTCTCGCACTCATGCACTCTCACACTCACACATGCTCTCACACTCACACATGCTCTCACACTCACATGCACTCTCACACTCACACACGCTCTCACTCGCACACTCTCACACTCACACATGCTCTCACACTCACATGCTCTCTCACACATGCTCTCACACTCATGCACTCTCACACTCACACATGCTCTCACACTCACACACGCACTCACAATCACATGCACTCTCACACATGCTCTCACACTCATTCACTCTCACACTCACACACTCTCACACTAACACACGCTCTCACACTAACATGCCCTCACACACACACACGATCTCACACTCACACACACGGTCACACTCTCACACATGATCTCACACTCACACATGATCTTACACTCACACATGCTCTCACTCACACACACACACACACACACACTCACACTCACACATGTCCTCACGCTCACACACATGCTCTCACACTCACGCTCTCACACTCACACACACTCACACACACACACTCTCACATGCTCTCACACTCACACACACACTCACGCATGCTCTAACACTCACACACACTCTCACATGCTCTCACACTCTCACACACACTCACACACACACTCTCACATGCTCTCACACTCTCACACACACTCACACATGCTCTCACACTCTCACACACACTCTCACACTCTCACACACACTCTCTCACTCTCACACACACTCTCACACTCTCACACACACTCTCACACACACTCTCACACACACTCTCACACTCACAAACACACTCTCTCACTCTCACACACACTCTCACACTCTCACACACACTCTCACACACACTCTCACACACACTCTCACACACACTCTCACACACATGCTCTCCCACTCTCACACACACTCTCACACTCTCACACACACTCTCACACTCTCACACACACTCTCACACTCACACACACACTCTCTCACTCTCACACACACTCTCACGCTCTCACACACACTCTCACACACACTCTCTCACTCTCACACACACTCTCACACTCTCACACACACTCTCACACTCACACACACTCACACTCTCACACACACTCTCACACACACTCTCACACACTCTCACACACACTCTCACACTCTCACTCACACTCTCCCACACACTCTCACACTCTCACACACACTCTCACACACACACACATGCTCTCCCACTCTCACACACACTCTCACACTCACACACACACTCTCACACTCACACACACACTCTCACACTCACACACACACTCTCACACTCACACACACACTCTCACACTCACACACACACTCTCACACACACTCTCACACTCACACACACTCTCTCACTCTCACACACACTCTCACACACACTCTCACACTCTCACACACACTCTCACACTCTCACACACACTCTCACACTCACACACACACTCTCTCGCTCTCACACACACTCTCACGCTCTCACACACACTCTCACACTCTCACACACACTCTCACACACACTCTCACACTCTCACACACACTCTCACACACACTCTCACACACACTCTCACACACAATCTCACACTCTCACACACACTCTCACACTCTCACACACACTCTCACACTCTCACACACACTCTCACACACACTCTCACACACACTCTCACACTCTCACACACACTCTCACACTCTCACACACACTCTCACACACACTCTCACACTCTCACTCACACTCTCACACTCTCACACACACTCTCACACACACACATGCTCTCTCACTCTCACACACACTCTCACACTCACACACACTCTCACACACACTCTCACACTCACACACACTCTCACACTCACACACACTCTCACACTCACACACACTCTCACACTCACACACACACTCTCACACACACTCTCACACACACTCTCCAACTCTCACACACACTCTCACACACACTCTCCCACTCTCACACACACTCTCACACACACTCTCACACTCACACACACACTCTCACTCTCACACACACTCTCACACTCACACACACACTCTCACTCTCACACACACTCTCACACTCTCACACACACTCTCACACACACTCTCACACTCACACACACTCTCACACTCACACACACACTCTCACACTCTCACACACATTCTCACACACACTCTCACACTCACACACACACTCTCACACACACTCTCACACACACTCTCACACACACTCTCACACTCTCACACACACTCTCACACTCTCACACACACTCTCACACTCACACACACACTCTCTCACTCTCACACACACTCTCACACACACTCTCACACACACTCTCACACACACTCTCACACACACTCTCACACTCTCACACACACTCTCACACTCACACACTCACACACACTCTCCCACTCTCACACACACTCTCACACTCTCACACACACTCTCACACTCACACACACTCTCACACTCTCACACACACTCTCACACACACTCTCACACACACTCTCACACACACTCTCACACACACACTCACACTCTCACACACACTCTCACTCTCACACACACTCTCACTCTCACACACACTCTCACACACACTCTCACACTCTCACACTCTCACACACACTCTCACACACACTCTCACACTCTCACACACACTCTCACACTCTCACACACACTCTCACACTCTCACACACACTCTCACTCTCACACACACTCTCACACACACTCTCACACTCTCACACACACTCTCACACACACTCTCACACTCTCACACTCTCACACACACTCTCACACTCTCACACTCTCACACACACTCTCACACTCTCACACTCTCACACACACTCTCACACTCTCACACACACTCTTACACTCTCACACACACTCTTACACTCTCACACACACTCTCACACTCTCACACACACTCTTACACTCTCACACTCTCACACTCACATACACACTCTCTCACTCTCACACACACTCTCACACACTCTCACACTCTCACACACACTCTCACACTCTCACACACACTCTCACACTCACACACATGCTCTCACAGTCACACATGCACACACACTCACACATGCTCTCACACACTCACACTCACACATGCTCTCACACACACACACTCACACTCACACATGCTCTCACACCCACACACACTCACACACACGTGCTCTTACACACACACTCACACTCACACATGCTCTCACACTCACACACACTCACACTCACACACTACACACAAACACTCTCACACTCACACACACTCTCACACTCACACGCTATCACACTCACACACTCACACACACTCTCACACTCACACACTCTCACACTCACACACATTCTCACACTCACACACACTCACACTCTCACACTCACACACACTCTCACACTCACACACGCTATCACACTCACACACTCTCACACTCACACACTCTCACACACTCTCACACTTACACGCTCTCACACTCACATGCTCTCACACTCACACGCTCTCACACTCACACACACTCTCACACTCACACACTCTCACACTCACACACTCACACACACTCTCACACTTACACGCTCTCACACTCACATGCTCTCACACTCACACGCTCTCACACTCACACACTCTCACACTCACACGCTCTCACACTCACACACACTCTCACACTCACACGCTCTCACACTCACACACGCTCTCACACTCACACGCTCTCACACTCACACACGCTCTCACACTCACACGCTCTCACACTCACACACGCTCTCACACTCACACACTCTCACACTCACACACTCTCACGCTCTCACACTCACATGTTCTCACACTCACACATGCTCTCACACTCTCTCACACACACACACGCTCTCACACTCACATGTTCTCACACTCACACTGCTCTCACACTCTCACGCTCTCACTCTCACGCTCTCACACTCACACACGCTCTCACTCACACATGATCACACACTCACACACTCTCACTCACATGCTCTCACTCACACACGTTCACACACTCATGTACACGATCACACTCACATATGATCACACACACTCACGCTCTCACTCACACGCTGTCACACTCACATGCTCTCTCACACATGCTCTCGCACTCATGCACTCTCACACTCACACATGCTCTCACACTCACACATGCTCTCACACTCACATGCACTCTCACACTCACACACGCTCTCACTCGCACACTCTCACACTCACACATGCTCTCACACTCACATGCTCTCTCACACATGCTCTCACACTCATGCACTCTCACACTCACACATGCTCTCACACTCACACACGCACTCACAATCACATGCACTCTCACACATGCTCTCACACTCATTCACTCTCACACTCACACACTCTCACACTAACACACGCTCTCACACTAACATGCCCTCACACACACACACGATCTCACACTCACACACACGGTCACACTCTCACACATGATCTCACACTCACACATGATCTTACACTCACACATGCTCTCACTCACACACACACACACACACACACTCACACTCACACATGTCCTCACGCTCACACACATGCTCTCACACTCACGCTCTCACACTCACACACACTCACACACACACACTCTCACATGCTCTCACACTCACACACACACTCACGCATGCTCTAACACTCACACACACTCTCACATGCTCTCACACTCTCACACACACTCACACACACACACTCTCACATGCTCTCACACTCTCACACACACTCACACATGCTCTCACACTCTCACACACACTCTCACACTCTCACACACACTCTCACACTCTCACACACACTCTCACACTCTCACACACGCTCTCACACTCTCACACACACTCTCACACTCTCACACATGCTCTCATACTCTCAAACACAGTCTCACACTCACACACACTCTCCCACTCTCCCACACACTCTCACACTCTCACTCACACTCTCACACACACTCTCACACTCACACACACTCTCACACTCTCACACACACTCTCACACTCACACACACACTCTCTCACTCTCACACACACTCTCACACTCTCACACACACTCTCTCACTCTCACACACTCTCTCACTCTCACACACACTCTCACACTCACACACACTCTCACACTCTCACACACACTCTCAAACACACTTTCAAACTCACACACACAATCTCACACTCACACACACACTCTCTCACTCTCACACACACTCTCACACTCACACACACACTCTCACACTCACACACACACTCTCACACTCACACACACACTCTCACACTCTCACACACACTCTCACACTCACACACACACTCTCTCACTCTCACACACACTCTCACACTCTCACACACACTCTCTCACTCTCACACACACTCTCACACTCACACACACTCTCACACTCTCACACACACTCTCACACTCACACACACACTCTCTCACTCTCACACACACTCTCACACTCTCACACACACTCTCTCACTCTCACACACACTCACTCTCACACACACTCTCACACTCACACACACTCTCACACTCTCACACACACACACTCTCACACACTCTCACACTCACTCTCACACTCACACACACACTCTCTCACTCTCACACACACTCTCACACTCTCACACACACTCTCACACACACTCTCACACACACTCTCACACACACTCTCACACACATGCTCTCCCACTCTCACACACACTCTCACACTCTCACACACACTCTCACACTCTCACACACACTCTCACACTCACACACACACTCTCTCACTCTCACACACACTCTCACGCTCTCACACACACTCTCACACACACTCTCTCACTCCTCACACACATCTCACACTCTCACACACACTCTCACACTCACACACACTCACACTCTCACACACACTCTCACACACACTCTCACACACTCTCACACACACTCTCACACTCTCACTCACACTCTCCCACCCCACACTCTCACACTCTCACACACACTCTCACACACACACACACATGCTCTCCCACTCTCACACACACTCTCACACTCACACACACACTCTCACACTCACCACCCACACACTCTCACACTCACACACACACTCTCACACTCACACACACACTCTCACACTCACACACACACTCTCACACACACTCTCACACTCACACACACTCTCTCACTCTCACACACACTCTCACACACACTCTCACACTCTCACACACACTCTCACACTCTCACACACACTCTCACACTCACACACACACTCTCTCGCTCTCACACACACTCTCACGCTCTCACACACACTCTCACACTCTCACACACACTCTCACACACACTCTCACACTCTCACACACACTCTCACACACACTCTCACACACAATCTCACACTCTCACACACACTCTCACACTCTCACACACACTCTCACACTCTCACACACACTCTCACACACACTCTCACACTCTCACTCACACTCTCACACTCTCACACACACTCTCACACACACACATGCTCTCTCACTCTCACACACACTCTCACACTCACACACACTCTCACACACACTCTCACACTCACACACACTCTCACACTCACACACACTCTCACACTCACACACACTCTCACACTCACACACACACTCTCACACACACTCTCACACACACTCTCCAACTCTCACACACACTCTCACACACACTCTCCCACTCTCACACACACTCTCACACACACTCTCACACTCACACACACACTCTCACTCTCACACACACTCTCACACTCACACACACACTCTCACTCTCACACACACTCTCACACTCTCACACACACTCTCACACACACTCTCAC
>NW_027598139.1:0-53340 GCF_964194155.1 Cetorhinus maximus
TACACAGGAACAGGAGGAGGCCATTCAGGCCCTCTTCCAGCTTATTACACAGCAACTGAAGGAGGCCATTCAGCCCCTCCTCGAGCCTGTTACACAGGAACAGGAGGAGGCCATTCAGCCCCTCTCAAAACCAGTTACACAGGAACAGTTGAGGCCATTCTACCCCCTCCTCAAGCCTGTTACACAAGTAACAGGAGGAGGCCATTCAGCCCCTCTTCAAGATTGATACTCAGGAACAGGAGGAGGCCATTCAGCCCCTCCTCGAGCCTGTTACACAGGAACAGGAGGAGGCCATTCAGCCCCTCTCAAAACCAGTTACACAGGAACAGTTGAGGCCATTCTACCCCCTCCCCGAGCCTATTACACAGGAATAGGATGAGGCCATTCAGCCCCTCTTGGAGGCTGTTACTCAGGAACAGGAACAGGCCATTCAGCCCATTGACGAACCTGTTACACAGGAACATGATGAGGCCATTCCGCCCCAAAATTCCAGCCTGTTACACTGCAAACGGAAAAGGCCATTCAGCTCCTCCTCGAGCCTGTTACACAGGGACAGGAGGAGGCCATTCAGCCCCTCGTCCAGCCTGTTACACAGGGACAGGAGGAGGCCATTCAGCCCCTCCTTGAGCCTGTTACGCAGGAACTGGAGGAGGCCATTCAGCCCCTTCCTCAAGCCTGTTTCACAGGAACAGGAGGAGGCCATTCAGCCCCTCTTCAAGACTAATATTCAGGAACAGCAGGAGGCCATTCAGCCTCCTTCTCGGGACTGTAAAACAGGTAAATGATGAGACCATTTAGCCCCAAAAATCCAGCCTGTTACACTGCAAACGGAAAAGGCCATTCAGCCCCTCCGCAAGCCAGTTACACAGGAACAGCAGGAGACCATTCAGCCCCTACTCGAGCCTGTTACACAGGAACAGGAGGAGGCCCTTCAGCCCCTCGTCGAGCCTGTTACACAGGAACAGGAGGAGGCCCTTCAGCCCCTCCTCGAGCCTGTTGCACAGGAACAGGAGGAGGTCATTCAGCCCCTCCTTGAGCCTGTGACACATGAACAGGAGGAGGCCATTCAGCCCCTCTTCAAGACTAATATTCAGGAACAGGAGGAGGCCATTCAGCCCCTCATCCTGCTTGTTACACAGGAACAGGAGGAGGCCATTCTGCCCATCCTCGAGCCTGTTACACAGGAACAGGAGAAGGCCATTCAGCCCCAAACTTGAGCCTGTTACACAGGAACAGGAGGAGGCCATTCAGCCCCTCCTCGAGCCTGTTACTCATGAACAGGACGAGGCCATTCAGCCCCCTCCTTGAGCCTGTTACACAGGAACAGGAGGAGGCCATTCAGCCCCTGCTCGAGCCTGTTACTCATGAACAGGACGAGGCCATTCAGCCCCCTCCTTGAGCCTGTTACATAGGAACAGGAGGAGGCCATTCAGACCCTTCTCGAGCTTGTTACACGGGAACAAGAGGAGGCCATTCAGCCCCTCCTTGAGCCTGTTACATAGGAACAGGTGGCCGCCATTCGGCCCCTACTCGAGCCCATTACAAGGGAACAGGTGAGGCCATTCAGCCCCTCCTTGAGCCTGTTACACAGGAACAGAAGGAGGCCATTCAGCCCCTCTTCAAGACTAATATTCAGGAACAGGAGGAGACCATTCAGCCCCCTTCGCGTGACTGTAAAACAGGAACACGATGAGGCCATTCAGCCCCAAAAATCCAGCCTGTTACACTGCAAACGGAAAAGGCCATTCAGCCCCTCCTCGAGCCTGTTACACAGGAACAGGAGGAGGCCATTCAGCCCATCCTCCAGCCTGTTACACATGAACAGCAGGAGGCCATTCAGCCCCCTCCTCGAGCCAGTTAGACAGGAACAGGAGGAGGCCATTCAGCCCCCTCCTCGAGCCTGTTACACAAGAAATGGAGATGGCCATTCAGCCCCTCCGCAAGCCGGTTACACAGGAACAGGAGGAGGCCATTCAGCCCATCCTTGAGCCAGTTACACACGAATTGGATGAGGCCATTCTACCCATTCTCCAGTCTGTTACTCAGGAACAGGATGAGGCTATTCATCCCCTCCTTGAGCCTGTTACACAGGAACAGGTGGAGGCCATTCAGCCCCTCCTCCAGCCTTTTACACAGGAACAGGAGGAGGCCATTCAGCCCCTCCTCCAGACTGTTACACAGGAACAGAAGGAGGCCATTCAGCCCTTCCTCCAGACTGTTACACAGGAACAGGAGGAGGCCATTCAGCCCCTCCTCGAGCCTGTTACACAGGAACAGAAGGAGGCCATTCAGCCCACTCCTCGAGCCTGTTACACAGGAACAGGAGGAGGCCATTCAGCCCCCTCCTCGAGCCTGTTACACAGGAACAGAAGGAGGCCATTCAGCCCACTCCTCGAGCCTGTTACACAGGAACAGCAGGAGGCCATTCAGCCCCCTTCTCAAGCCAGTTACACAGGAACATGATGAGGCCATTCAGCCCCAAAACTCCAGCCTGTTACACTGCAAATGGAAAAGGCCATTCAGCCCCTCCTCGAGCCTGTTACACAGGAACAGGAGGAGGCCATTCAGCCCCATCCTCCAGCCTGTTACACAGGAACAGCAGGAGGCCATTCAGCCCCCTTCTCGAGACTGTATAACAGGAACATGATGAGGCCATTCAGCCCCAAAAATCCAGCCTGTTACACTGCAAATGGGAAAGGCCATTCAGCTCCTCCTCGAGCCTGTTACACAGGGACAGGAGGAGGCCATTCAGCCCCTCATCTTGCATGTTACACAGGAACAGGAGGCCGCCATTCAGACCATCCTCCAGCCTGTTAGACAGGAACAGGAGGAGTCCTTTCAGACCCTTCTCGAGCCAGTTACACAGGAACAGGAGGAGGCCATTCAGCCCCTCGTCCAGCCTGTTCCACAAAATCCGGAGGAGGCCATTCAGCCCCTTCCTCGAGCCTGTTACACAGGAACAGGAGGAGGCCATTCAGCCCCTCCTTGAGCCTGTTACATAGGAACAGGAGGAGGCCATTCAGCCCCTTCTCGAGCCTGTTACACAGGAACAGGAGGAGGCCATTCAGCCCCTCCTTGAGCCTGATACATAGGAACAGGAGGAGGCCATTCAGCCCCTTCTCGAGCCTGTTACACAGGAACAGGAGGAGGCCATTCAGCCCCTTCTCGAGCCTGTTACACAGGAACAGGAGGAGGCCATTCAGCCCCTCCTTGAGCCTGTTACACAGGAACAGGAGGAGGCCATTCAGCCCCTCTTCAAGACTAATATTCAGGAACAGGAGGAGGCCATTCAGCCCCATTTTCGAGACTGTAAAACAGGAACACGATGAGGCCATTCAGCCCCCAAAATCCAGCCTGTTACACTGCAAACGGAAAAGGCCATTCAGCCCCTCCTCGAGCCTGTTACACAGGGACAGGAGGAGGCCATTCAGCCCCTCGTCCAGCCTGTTACGCAGGGACAGGAGGAGGCCATTCAGCCGCCTCCTCGAGACTGTTACACAGGAACAGGATGAGGCCATTCAGCCCCAAACTTGAGCCTGTTACACAGGAGCAGGAGGAGGCCATTCAGCCCCTCCGCAAGCCGGTTGCACAGGAACAGGAGGAGGCCATTCAGCCCCTCTTCAAGACTAATATTCAGGAACAGGAGGAGGCGATTGAGCCCCCTTCTCGCGACTGTAAAACAGTAACATGATGAGGCCATTCAGCCCCAAAAATCTATCCTGTTACACTGCAAACGGAAAAGGCCATTCAGCCCCCTCCTCGAGCCTGTTAGACAGCAACAGAAGGAGGCCATTCAGCCCCTCCTCGAGCCTGTTACACAGGAACAGGAGTAGGCCATTCAGCCCCCTCCTCAAGCCTGTTACTCATGAACAGGACGAGGCCATTCAGCCCCCTCCTCGAGCCTGTTACACAGGAACAGCAGGAGGCCATTCAGCCCCTCCTTGTACATGTTACACAGGAACAGGAGGAGGCCATTCAGCCCCTCCTCGTGCCAGTTTCAAAAGAAAAGGAGGAGGCCATTCAGCCCCTCTTCAAGACTAATATTCAGGAACAGGAGGAGGCCATTCTGCCCCCTTCTTGTGACTCTAAAACAGGAACATGATGAGGCCATTCAGCCCCAAATATCCAGGCTGTTACACTGCAAACGGAAAAGGCCATTCAGCTCCTCCTCGAGCCTGTTACACAGGAACAGGAGGAGGCCATTCAGCCCCAAACTTGAGCCTGTTACACAGGAACAGGAGGAGGCCATTCAGCCCCCTCCTCGAGCCTGTTACACAGGAACAGGAGGAGGCCATTCAGCCCCCTCCTCGAGCCTTATACACAGGAACAGGTTGAGGCCATTCAGCCCCCTCCTCGAGCCTGTTACACAGGAACAGGAAGAGGCCATTCAGCCCCAAAACTCCAGCCTGTTACACTGCAAATGTCAAAGGCCATTCAGCCCCTCCTCGAGCCTGTTACACGGGAACAGGAAGAGGCCATTCAGCCCCAAAACTCCAGCCTGTTACACTGCAAATGGAAAAGGCCATTCAGACCATCCTCCAGCCTGTTAAACAGGGACAGGAGGAGGCCACTCAGCCCCACCTCGAGCCTGTTACTCATAAACAGGAGGAGGCCATTCTCTCCTCCTCGAGCCTGTTACATAGGAACAGGAAGAGGCCATTCAGCTCCCCACCACAAGCCTGTTACACAGTAACAGGAGGAGGCCATTCAGCCCCTCCTCGAGTTGTTACACAGGAACAGAATGAGGCCATTCAGCCCCTCCTCGAGCCTGATACACAGGAACAGAATGAGGCCATTCAGCCCCTCCTCGAGCCTGATACACAGGAACAGAATGAGGCCATTCAGCCCCTCCTCGAGCCTGTTACACAGGAACAGAATGCGGCCATTCAGCCCCCTCCTCGAGCCTGTTACACAGGAACAGGAGGAGGCCTTTCAGCCCCAAACTTGAACCTGTTACACAGGAACAGGAGGAGGCCATTCAGCCCCTCATCCAGCCTGTTACACGAGGAACAGGAGGAGGCCATTCAGCCCCTCATTGAACCTGTTACCCAGGAAGAGTAGGAGGCCATTCAGCCCCTCTTCGAGTCTGTTACAAAGGGTCAGGGCAAGACCCTTCAGCCCCTCCTTGAGGCTGTTAGACAGGAACAGGAGGAGGCCATTCAGCCCCCTGCTCGAGTCTGTTACACAGGAAAAGGAGGAGGCCATTCTGCCCCTCTTAAAACTAGTTACACAGGAACAGGAGGAGGCCATTCAGCCCCTCCTCAAGCCTGTTACACAGGAACAGGAGGAGGCCATTCAGCCCCTCTTCGAGACTGTTACACAGGAACAGGAGGAGGCCATTCAGCCCCTTCCTCGAGCCTGTTACACAGGAACAGGAGGAGGCCATTCAGCCCTCTCCTCAAGCACGTTACACAGGAAGAGGAGGAGGCCATTCAGCCCATCCTCTAACCCATTGCACAGGAACAGTAGGCGGCCATTCAGCCCATTCCCCAGCCTGTAACACAGGAACGGGAAGAGGCCATTCAGCCCATCCTCCAGCATATTGCACAGGAACAGGAAGAGGCCATTCAGACCCCTCCTCAAGCCTGTTACACAGGAACTGGATGAGACCACTCAGCCCCCTCCTCAAGCCTGTTACACAGGAACAGGAAGAGGCCATTCAGCCCCCTCCTCAAGCCTGTTACACAGGAACAGGATGAGACCACTCAGCCCCCTCCTCAAGCCTGTTACACAGGAACAGGAAGAGGCCATTCAGCCCCCTCCTCAAGCCTGTTACACAGGAACAGGATGAGACCACTCAGCCCCCTCCTCAAGCCTGTTACACAGGAACAGGATGAGACCACTCAGCCCCCTCCTCAAGCCTGTTACACAGGAACAGGATGAGACCACTCAGCCCCCTCCTCAAGCCTGTTACACAGGAACAGGATGAGACCACTCAGCCCCCTCCTTGACACGTGTACAGACAAACAGGAGAAGGACATTCAGCCCATCCTCTAGCCTGTAACACGGGAACAGGAGGAAGCCATTCAGCCCCTCCTCAGACATGTAACCCAGGAACAGGAGGAGCCCATTCAGCGCCTCCTCGAGCCTGTTACTTAGGAATAGGATGAGGCCATTCTGCCCTCCTCTAGCCTGTTACTCAAGAACGATTTGAGGCCATTCAGCCCCTCCATGTACCTGTTAAACTAGGACCGTAGGGGGACAATCAGCCTCTTCTCAAGCCTGTTACACAGGAACAGAATGAGGCCATTCAGCCCCTCCTCGAGTCTGGTTCCATAAAATCCGGAGGAGGCCATTCAGCCCCTTCCTCGAGCCTGTTGCACAGGAACAGGAGGAGGCCATTTAGCCCCCTCCTTGAGCCTGTTACACAGGAACAGGAGGAGGCCATTCAGCCCCTCTTCAAGACTAATATTCAGGAACAGGAGGAGGCCATTCAGCCTCCTTCTCGAGACTGTAAAACAGGAACATGATGAAGCCATTCAGCCCCAAAAATCCAGCCTGTTACACTGCAAACGGAAAAGGCCATTCAGCCCCTCCTCGAGCCTGTTACACAGGGACAGGAGGAGGCCATTCAGCCCCTCCTCGAGCCTGTTACTCATGAACAGGACGAGGCCATTCAGCCCCTCCTTGAGCCTGTTAGACAGGAACAGGAGGAGGCCATTCAACCCCTTCTCGAGGCTGTTACACAGGAACAAGAGGAGGACATTTGGCCCCTCCTCGAGACTGTTACACAGGAACAGCTTGAGGCCATTCAGCCCCTCAAGCCTGTTACACAGGAACAGGAGGAGGCCATTCAGCCCCTCAAGCCTGTTACACAGGAACAGGAGGAGGCCATTCAGCCCCTCCTCGAGCCTGTTACACAGGAACAGGAGGAGAAAATTCAACCCCCACCTCGAGGCTGTTATACAGGAACAGGAGGAGGCCATTCAGCCCATCCTTAGCCAGTTACACAGGAACAGGAGGAGGCCATTCAGCCCCTTCTCGAGCCAATTACACTGGAACAGGAGGAGGCCATTCAGCCCCTGCTCGAGACTGTTACACAGGAGTTGGAGGAGGCCATTCGACCCCTCTATGAACCTGTCACACAGGAACAGGATGAGGCCATTCAGCCCCCTTCTCAAGCCTGTTACAAAAGAACAGAAGGAGGCTATTCAGCCCTTCATTGAGACTGTTATTAGGAACAGCAGGAGGCCATTCAGCCCCCTCCTCGAAACTGTAACACCCGAACAGGAGGAGGCCATTCAGCCCCGTCTCAAACCTGTTACACAGGAGTAGGAGGAGGCCATTCGACCCCTCTATGAACCTGTCACACAGGAACAGGATGAGGCCATTCAGCCCCTCCTCGAACCTGCTCACAGGAACTGGAGGAGGCCATCCAGCCTCTCCTCGAGTCTGTTACACAGGGACAGGAGGAGGCCATTCAGCCCCATCCTCCAGCCCGTTGCACAGGAACAGGAGGAGGCCATTCATCCCACTCCTCAAGCCTGTTACACAGGAACAGAAGGAGGCCACTCAGCCCCTCCTCGAGCTGGTTACACAGGAACAGGAGGAGGCCATTCAGCCCCATCCTCCAGCCCGTTGCACAGGAACAGGAGGAGGCCATTCAGCCCCTCCTTGAGCTGGTTACACAGGAACAGGAGGAGGCCATTCAGCCCCATCCTCCAGCCCGTTGCACAGGAACAGGAGGAGGCCATTCAGCCCACTCCTCAAGCCTGTTACACAGGAACAGAAGGAGGCCACTCAGCCCCATCCTCCAGCCCGTTGCACAGGAACAGGAGGAGGCCATTCAGCCCCTCCTCGAGCTGGTTACACAGGAACAGGAGGAGGCCATTCAGCCCCATCCTCCAGCCCGTTGCACAGGAACAGGAGGAGGCCATTCAGCCCACTCCTCAAGCCTGTTACACAGGAACAGGAGGAGGCCATTCAGCCCCATCCTCCAGCCCGTTGCACAGGAACAGGAGGAGGCCATTCAGCCCCATCCTCCAGCCCGTTGCACAGGAACAGGAGGAGGCCACTCAGCCCCTCCTCGAGCTGGTTACACAGGAACAGGAGGAGGCCATTCAGCCCCATCCTCCAGCCCGTTGCACAGGAACAGGAGGAGGCCATTCAGCCCACTCCTCAAGCCTGTTACACAGGAACAGAAGGAGGCCATTCAGCACTCCTCCTCCAGCCTGTTACAAAGGAACAAGATGAGTCCATTCAGCCCCTCCTCGACACGTGTACAGACAAACAGGAGAAGGACATTCAGCCCATCCTCCAGCCTGTTACTCAGGAACAGGATGAGGCCCTTCAGCCCCTCCTCGAGCCTGTTACACTGGAACAGGAGGAGGCCATTCAGCCCCTCGTCGAGCCTGTTACACAGGAACAGGAGGAGGCCATTCAGCCCCCTCCTCGAGCCTGTTACACAGGAACAGGATGAGGCCATTCAGCCCCTCCTCGAGTCTGTTCCAGAAAATTCGGAGGAGGTCATTCAGCCCCTCTTCAAGACTAATATTCAGGAACAGGAGGAGGCCATTCAGCCCCCTTCTCGAGACTGTAAAACAGGAACATGATGAGGCCATTCAGCCCCAAAAATCCAGCCTGTTACACTGCAAACGGAAAAGGCCATTCAGCCCCTCCTGGAGCCTGTTACACAGGAACAGGAGGAGGCCATTCAGCCCCTCATCCAGCTTGTTACACAGGAACAGGAGGCCGCCATTCGGCCCCTCCTCGAGCCTATTACACAGGAACAGGATGAGGCCATTCAGTCCCTCTTCGAGCCTGTCACACAGGAACAGGAGGAGGCCATTCAGCCCCTCCGCGAGCCAGTTACAAAGGAACAGGAGGAGGTCATTCAGTCCCCAACTCGAGCCTGTTACACAGGAACAGGATGAGGCCATTCAGCCCCTCTTGGAGGCTGTTACTCAGGAACAGGAACAGGCCATTCAGCCCCCTCCTCGAGCCTGTTACACAGGAACAGGTTGAGGCCATTCAGCCCCTCCGCAAGCCAGTTACACAGGAACAGGATGAGGCCATTCAGCCCCCTCCATTGAGCCTGATGCACAGGAACAAGAGGAGGCCACTCAGTGGGGACAATGCTGGACCTGTCCTGGGAGTGTTTGATGGGGACGGTGTAGAGGGTGCTTTACTCTGTCTCTAACCCCGTGCTGTACCTGTCCTGGGAGTGTTTGATGGGGGACAGTGTAGAGGGAGCTTTACTCTGTATCTAACCCCGTGCTGTACCTGTCCTGGGAGTGTTTGATGGGGACAGTGTAGAGGGAGCTTTACTCTGTATCTAACCCCGTGCTGTACCTGTCCTGGGAGTGTTTGATGGGGACAGTGTAGAGGGAGCTTTACTCTGTATCTAACCCCGTGCTGTACCTGTCCTGGGAGTGTTTGATGGGGACAGTGTAGAGGGAGCTTTACTCTGTATCTAACCCCGTGCTGTACCTGTCCTGGGAGTGTTTGATGGGGACGGTGTAGAGGGAGCTTTACTCTGTCTCTAACCCCGTGCTGTACCTGTCCTGGGAGTGTTTGATGGGGATGGTGTAGAGGGAGCTTTACTCTGTATCTAACCCCGTGCTGTACCTGTCCTGGGAGTGTTTGATGGGGACAGTGTAGAGGGAGCTTTACTCTGTATCTAACCCCGTGCTGTACCTGTCCTGGGAGTGTTTGATGGGGACGGTGTAGAGGGAGCTTTACTCTGTCTCTAACCCCGTGCTGTACCTGTCCTGGGAGTGTTTGATGGGGATGGTGTAGAGGGAGCTTTACTCTGTATCTAACCCCGTGCTGTACCTGTCCTGGGAGTGTTTGATGGGGACAGTGTAGAGGGAGCTTTACTCTGTATCTAACCCCGTGCTGTACCTGTCCTGGGAGTGTTTGATGGGGACAGTGTAGAGGGAGCTTTACTCTGTATCTAACCCCGTGCTGTACCTGTCCTGGGAGTGTTTGATGGGGACAGTGTAGAGGGAGCTTTACTGTGTATCTAACCCCGTGCTGTACCTGTCCTGGGAGTGTTTGATGGGGACAGTGTAGAGGGAGCTTTACTCTGTATCTAACCCCGTGCTGTACCTGTCCTGGGAGTGTTTGATGGGGATGGTGTAGAGGGAGCTTTACTCTGTATCTAACCCCGTGCTGTACCTGTCCTGGGAGTGTTTGATGGGGACGGTGTAGAGGGAGCTTTACTCTGTATCTAACCCCGTGCTGTACCTGTCCTGGGAGTGTTTGATGGGGACAGTGTAGAGGGAGCTTTACTCTGTATCTAACCCCGTGCTGTACCTGCCCTGGGAGTGTTTGATGGGGACAGTGTAGAGGGAGGTTTAATCAGTTCCTGTCTGTAGGGAATGACAGAGAGAGAGAGCAGTGGATTAACTTGGATTTGTCTAGTTGTGCAGGAGGTTTGTCAGACAGGATTGTGTTGCTCTGGTTAATTCAACAGTCGGGAATAATTAGCCTGATCACTGATGCCCTAATATTATTACAGACAAACAGGAATTAAGCAGCATCTGTTCGAGTGTTTTCATTTAACAGAAGCGATACATCCAATGGATTGTACTCTAATATTCCAGCCACTCACTATTCTGGAGTTCAGTGCTGAGGGAGAGCCGCACTGTCGGAGGGTCAGTGCTGAGGGAGAGCCGCACTGTCGGAGGGTCAGTACTGAGGGAGAGCCGCACTGTCGGAGGGTCAGTGCTGAGGGAGGGCCGCACTGTCGGAGGGTCAGTGCTGAGGGAGGGCCGCGCTGTCGGAGGGTCAGTGCTGAGGGAGAGCCGCACTGTCGGAGGGTCAGTGCTGAGGGAGAGCCGCACTGTCGGAGGGTCAGTACTGAGGGAGAGCCGCACTGTCGGAGGGTCAGTGCTGAGGGAGAGCCGCACTGTCGGAGGGTCAGTACTGAGGGAGAGCCGCACTGTCGGAGGGTTAGTACTGAGGGAGAGCCGCACTGTCGGAGGGTCAGTACTGAGGAAGAGCCGCACTGTCGGAGGGTCAGTGCTGAGGGAGGGCCGCACTGTCGGAGGGTCAGTGCTGAGGGGGAGCCGCACTGTCGGAGGGTCAGTGCTGAGGGAGAGCCGCACTGTCGGAGGGTCAGTACAGAGGGAGAGCCGCTCTTTCAGAGGGTCAGTGCTGAGGGAGCGCCGCACTGTCGGAGGGTCAGTATTGAGGGAACGCCGCACTGTCGGAGGGTCAGTACTGAGGGATCTCCACACTGCCAGAGGGTCAGTACTGAGGGAGCGCCGCACTGTCGGAGGGACAGTGCTGAGGGAGAGCAGCACTGGCGGAGGGTCAGTACTGAGGGGGCGCCGCACTGTCGGAGGGTCAGTGCTGAGGGAGAGCCGCACTGTCGGAGGGTCAGTGCTGAGGGAGCGCCGCACTGTCGGAGGGTCAGTGCTGAGGGAGAGCCGCACTGTCGGAGGGTCAGTGCTGAGGGAGAGCCACACTGTCGGAGGGTCAGTGCTGAGGGAGCGCCGCACTGTCGGAGGGTCAGTACTGAGGGAGAGCCGCTCTGTCGGAGGGTCAGTACTGAGGGAGAGCTGCATTGTGGGAGGGTCAGTGCTGAGGGAGAGCCGCACTGTCGGAGGGTCAGCGCTGAGGGAGCGCCGCACTGTCGAATGGTCAGTGCTGTGGGATAGCCGCACTGTCGGAGGATCAGTACTGAGGGAGCACCTCCTTCGTATAGTGTCCAAGTCGTACAATTACTGATGGAGCTGATCTGCAGACATTTCTTCAGTGAAAACATTAAGTTTATTTACAATATATTCAACAGCAACTACACGCGTGCTCTCAATTCCAACTCTAACTCTGCCCTCACTGCTGAGGGAACCCGTGCTCCTCTCCTATTGGTTACTCCAGACCATGTGATCTTCCTTAACAAGCATTATTCTTAAAGGTACATTACACACTAAATAAAACCCTAATTACTACATTCCTCCCCCTTTACCTCTGCTGTCCACATTATATTCACAAGTAAGTATTTACACTGGGTCAGGAATTTACAGGTTCAGTCCTTTAGGTGGTTTCCTGGTACGTGTGGAGCGTCTCAGCTCCACAACTTCCGATCCTTTCTCAGGGACCCTCCTTCTTTCCCGGAGTTCCCCGGACACCGGGTGTTTCGGCGGGTCTCCCGCATTTCTGTATCCGCCACTCTCCCAGGGACATCGGACGGGTCAGTCCTGGGCTGAGTGTCCTCGACATGAAACACTGACCCCCTGGCCGTGGTCACTGGGTGGGACCAAATCTCGCTGATTTGTCTCTCTCTCTCCCTGTGACGCGGTCCACGTGGTTTACAGAGGATCCGGCCTCCCACATGGTCAGACAGAGGTCCGGTCACCGCACTTATTTCACCCGCTAACCGCTATGGTCCTTCCCCGAAATATTTTGACGCCCACCCTGCTCTCCCGTGGTCAATTTCCTCTTGCGACGACGCCGAGTCGTGTCTGGTTTTTCTGGCTTCCCTGACTCGTTTTTCACCTCCTCCCGCTCTAAATTCAGGATCATTCAGCTCAATCTCGCCCTGAGAGACAGCAGGGAGTGACACCATTGTTGTGTGAGGCGGGCATGGTCCTGTACTTGAAAGATAAAGCGTGACAGCTTTTGGTGGCCCAGGGGAATCGCCGGTCAGCTCTCTCATGCCCACCTCCAGCGCTTGCACCAAATCCTGCGGCCTGTCCGTCTTGAGGGAGGGAGGGCAGGGACGGTGTGGTTTTCACACGAGCGGTACCATCGGGGGGGCTGATAGAATCACGGAAACTCAGCGCTCGCGAACGCCGGGGCCCCGTTAATCGGGAACGACCGCTCCCGGCGCGGGTCCCGCGAACAGCCAAACCCTGACCCGGTTTCTCTCGATGGTGGTGGTGGTGGCCGACCTCGGTGACCTCTCACCTCTCGCGTGCGTCCGTCTTCCTCGAACAAGGAGGGGACGTGTTTCCCAGGAGAGGCCCAGCGTTGGTCAATGTGAGGCCGCACCCCAGCGGGGTTTGGCCTGGGCTGGTCACTTCCCGGTTGAAGGAACGGTCTGGCCTGGTCAGATACGACCCAACCCTGTACCTGAGGCGAGACTAGGCCCCTGGACTCGTCCAGTCTCTGGCCTGTCCGGCGCACGGACCGGCGAAGGGGACCCGAACAGGAATCGAACAGCCAAAGCCCGGGTCTTGAGGGGGGGAGCTGGAGGGACGTGGCTCCTCAGTCCTCCTGCCCTCGACCGAGGGCTTCAGAGTTGGCAATTTGACCGCTGGGCCTAGCGCTAGGAAAGCCGTATCTGTTTGCTGTTGGGGTTAAATCCTATCGTCGCACTTACTGCGGAGCGACTGCTGTCTCTCAGGGCGAGATTGAGCTGAACGATCCTGAATTTAGAGCGGGAGGAGGTGAAAAATGTGAGCCGCACTGTCGGAGGGTCAGTGCTGAGGTAGCGCCGCACTGTCGGAGGGTCAGTACTGAGGGAGAGCCACACTGTCGGAGGGTCAGTGCTGAGGGAGAGCCGCACAGTCGGAGGGTCAGTGCTGAGGGAGAGCCGCACTGTCGGAGGGTCAGTGCTGAGGGAGCGCCGCACTGTCGGAGGGTCAGTGCTGAGGGAGAGACGCACTGTCGGAGGGTCAGTGCTGAGGGAGAGCCGCACTGTCAGAGGGTCAGTACTGAGGGAGTGCCACACTGTCAGAGGGTCAGTGCTGAGGGAGCGCTGCACTCTCGGAGGGTCAGTACTGAGGGAACGCCACACTGTCAGAGGGTCAGTGCTGAGGGAGAGCTGCACTGTCAGAGGGCCCGTGCTGAGGGAGAGCCGCACTGTCGGAGGGTCAGTACTGAGGGAGCGCCGCACTGTCGGAGGGTCAGTGCTGAGGGAGAGCCGCACTGTCGGAGGGTCAGTGCTGAGGGAGCGCTGCATTCTCGGAGGGTCAATACTGAGGGAACGCCACACTGTCAGAGGGTCAGTGCTGAGGGAGAGCTGCACTGTCAGAGGGTCAGTGCTGAGGGACAGCCGCACTGTCGGAGGGTCAGTGCTGAGGGAGAGCCGCACTGTCGGAGGGTCAGTGCTGAGGGAGAGCCGCACTGTCGGAGGGTCAGTGCTGAGGGAGAGCCGCACTGTCGGAGGGTCAGTGCTGAGGGAGAGCCGCACTGTCGGACGTTCAGTGCTGAGGGAGAGCCGCACTGTCGGAGGGTCAGTGCTGAGGGAGAGCCTCATCCTCCCTCTGTATATTTTCCCGATTCTCCCGAACCCCGCGTCCCTCCGCCTCTGCATCCTCCCCCCAACGGGAAAGGTTTCTCCCGGCCGGCTGTGTCCCAGACCCTCCCTTCCCCTCCGGGTGATCGAACACCTCGATCAAACCTCCCCTCGAACCTTCTCTCCTCCGAGGGGAACAGTCCCGACTTCTCCGATCTGCCCACCTGACTGAAGCCCCTCGTCCCTGGAACCAGTCCCGTGAATCTTTTCCTCTCTCTCTCTCTCTCTCTCTCCGAAGCCTTCACCTCCTTCCTAAAGTGCGGTGCCCAGGACTGGACACAACACGCCAGCTGAGGCTGAACTCGTGTCTTATACAAGTTCAACATAACCTCTCTGCTCCTTGTACTCTCTGCCCCTATTAATAAAGCCCAGGACCCTGTCTGCTTCATTCCCCGCTCTCTCCGCCTGTCCTACCACCTCCGATTGATCGATACACAGATATGCCCAGCTCCCTCTGCTGCCCCTCCTGTAGAGATGTCCCCCTTTATTTTACACTGTCTCTCTCTGCGCCTATTAATAAAGCCCAGGACACTGTCTGCTTCATTCACCGCTCTCTCTCTCCACCTGTCCCACCACCTCCGATTGATTTATACACAGATAACGCCCAGCTCCCTCTGCTCGCGCACACCCTCTTTATTGAACTGTATCCCTTATTTTATAATGTCTCCTCCGCTTTCTCCCCACCAAAATGCATCATCTCCGCATTGAACCTCTTCTGCCGACCGGAATGAATGAGTTTGAGAACAGCCAACGCAATTCGTCTTGTCCTTTCTGAAGGTTCGAGGATTAAGGGTTGATCTAATCACGGGGTTTAAGATGATTAAGGGATGTCACAGGGCAGTCTTGGTGCTGAAAATGACACCTGTAACCTGTGGAGCAGGCTGGAGGAGGAGGGGGGCTGAATGGCCTCCTCCTGTTCCTGTGTGACAGGCTCGAGGAGGAGGAGGGGGGCTGAATGGCCTCCTCCTGTTCCTGTGTGACAGGCTCGAGGAGGGGGCTGAATGGCCTCCTCCTGTTCCTGTGTAACAGGCTGGAGGAAAAGGGGCTGAATGGCCTCCTCCTGTTCCTGTGTAACAGGCTCGAGGAGGGGGCTGAATGGCCTCCTCCTGTTCCTGTGTAACTGGCTCGAGGAGGGGGCTGAATGGCCTCCTCCTGTTCCTGTGTAACAGGCTGGAGGAAAAGGGGCTGAATGGCCTCCTCCTGTTCCTGTGTAACAGGCTCGAGGTGGGGGTTGAATGGCCTCATCCTGTCCCTGTGTAACAAGCTCGAGGAGGGGGCTGAATGGCCTCCTCCTGTTCCTGTGTAACAGGCTCAAGGAGGGGGCTGAATGGCCTCCTCCTGTTCCTGAGTAACAGGCTCGAGGAAGAGGGGCTGAATGGCCTCCTCTTGTTCCTGTGTGACAGGCTGGAGGAGGAGGGGCTGAATGGCCTCCTCCTGTTCCTGTGTAACAGGCTCGAGGAGGAGGGGCTGAATGGCCTCCTCCTGTTCCTGTGTAACAGGCTCGAGGAAGAGGGGCTGAATGGCCTCCTCCTGTGTGACAGGTTCGAGTAGGAGGAGGAGGAGGAGGGGCTGAATGGCCTCCTCCTGTTGCTCCCAGCCCGCACTCACGGTCCCCCCAGCGCTGCAGCGTGTTTGTGCGCGGACTGAAATCCTCTTTGCAGTTAATTCGCACTGACAGCGGATCAACGAATAATTCAACTCAATCCAGTGTGAGAGAGGATTAGGTTCAGGCCACAACTCCATGGGGAGTTAAACACATCCCAGGGCCTGCCCAGTCCGTTCTCTGGCCTGACCTGACCATTTCAATGTCAAAACACTGAATAAGAAGTCGATTGTTGTTGGAGGGGGTAGGAATTCCGCTATTATACAGCACTCCGCGAACGAGCAATTGACCCCTTTTTTTTTTTGGGTTACCCCCATATCGTTTCCCCGCGTTTACCTTCTCCCTGTCACCTGCCTTGACCCGTCCGAGACCATTTGCCAACCACTCGGCACCACCAACCCCCCCTCCTCTCCCGTGTCTCCTCCCGCAGTACAAATTGTTGTGAGAGTCTGAAACCTGTCGCCCGGACGGAGAGCTCCGGCCACGGGTCTCCCTTTATCGGCCACGCCCGCGGCATCATTTGTGGTCGTTACCACCGCCCCCCTCCCACCGTTCCAGGACCGAAATTTACCGAACGGTACCCAAGTGAAGCAACTACCCCACCCCCACCAAGATGACACACTTTAGCGTCACTTTGTCCCTTCCCAGGAGTCAGAACCGATGCCGATTAAACCCGCAAGGTCGGACAAACGATACTCTTCAAGTTGAAAAGGGGGCAAATTACGCTCGGAATAGTTCGCACGACAGAAATTAAGCCACCACCAGCAACAGTTCAAGTGCCTCCACGTTTAAGGAAGGATGTACCTGCTTTTTTCGATGGGCTGAATGGCCTGCTCCTGCCCCTCCTTCTTAAATTCTTAAGCACTCCGCCTGCCGACAGACACGTGACACCACCTGACCCAACCAAGCCCCCCAGTATTCACAAAGGGTAGGTCGTGGGGGGTTCCTGTATCCCACCTCCGAATTTCACCGTGCGGCTATCCTCAGTTGGGCACAATTCCGCGGGATCCTCCCCCACCCCCGTGGGTCGCGACGGCCCGGTACGGGCTTAGCTTTCCAGGGTTCCTCTATCAACCGGACGACCGATCACGTGCCTCTGGTTCGACACCCGGCTCTTTAGCAGCATCCGCGCTATCGACAGAGCCTACCCGGGTTTTAAACCCTTTTAGCCAGCTCGCAGAGTAGCGCCCTCCGAGCTCCCCCGTCTCCTTTCCCACCAAACAGAAAAAGAGCCCGACCTCTTCCTGAGAGAGGGAGAGAGAGAGAGAGAGACGTGCTTTGCTCCTTCACACATTGAGTCTTTGTCCACTTCCTTCTCGTTTTTGCAACCACAAGTCTAGCTTGTAGTGTGGTGGCCTAGACAAATAGGGAACCCACTTGGCACAAAAGGGGTTCATGGAGAAATTGAATGAAATGCCTCGGCCTAAGAGAAAAACGCTACATCCTTGAATAACAATACCATCTTGTCTGACCATTGTTGTAGGGATGGGACCTGAGACATTCTGTGTTGCTCTTTCTCAGGCCGAATGTCATCAGAATTGTGATAACCAAGTGCACCTGCTTAACATATTGAGGAACGTTTGAGGACTCTGGGTCTATACTCGATGGAGTTTAGAAGGATGAAAGGGGGGGAATCTGATTGAAACTTACAGAATACTGAAAGGCCTGGATAGAGTGGGACGTGGGGGAAGATGTTTCCATGAGTAGGAGAGACTAGGACCTGAGGGGCACAGCCTCAGAGTAAAAGGGAAGACCTTTGAGAACAGAGATGAGGAGAAACTTCTTTAGCCAGAGAGAGTGGTGAATCTATGGAATTCATTGCCACAGAAGGCTGTGGAGGGCCAGGTCATTGAGTGTATTTAAGACCGAGATAGATAGGGTTCTTGATTGGTAAGGGGGATCAAAGGTTACGGGGAGAAGGCGGGAGAATGGGGTTGAGAAACTTGTCAGCCGTGATTGAATGGCGGAGCAGACTCGATGGGCTGAATGGCCTAATTTCTGCTCCTATGTCTTATGGTCTTATGGCCTCTGTTGCGGTGGGAATGGAAATGAACTAAAACATGGATTGGTCAGTAAACTGATGCCAATCAGCCGATTGAGAGGCACAAGATTTACTGATAAGCTGTAAACTGCTTTTCAGCAAGTGTTTTGTGTATTCTGCTTTGAGACGGTACAATAACTCTCGCTGTATTGTACTCCCTGGTGCACAGGTAATAAATGGGGTTTCTATGTATTGCTGATGCCTCGGTGTGATTCATCTCTGACAGTAGCTTCCATTTGTGGCTGCAGGGCCTCCTTTGTATCTTTCACTCGCCTTTGTGTCTGCAGCTCTCCTTTGTGTCTGCAGCTCTCCTTTGTGTCTGCAGCTCTCCTTTGTATCTGTCGCCCTCCTTTGTGTCTGCAGATCTCCTTTGAGTCTGCAGCTCTCCTTTGTATCTGCAGCTCTCCTTTGTGTCCACAGCTCTCCTTTGTATCTGTCGCTCTCCTTTGTGTCTGCAGCTCTCCTTTGTGTCTGCTGCCCTCCTTTGTATCTGCAGCTCTCCTTTGTATCTGCCGCTCTCCTTTGTGTCTGCTGCTCTCCTTTGTGCCTGTGGCTCTCCTTTGTATCTGTCACCCTCCTTTGTGTCTGCAGCTCTCCTTTGTGTCTGCTGCCTTCCTTCATGTCTGCAGCTCTCCCTTGTGTCTGCAGCTCTCCTTTGTATCTGTCGCCCTCCTTTGTGTCTGCAGCTCTCCTTTGTATTTGTCGCCCTCCTTTGTATTTGTCGCCCTCCTTTGTGTCTGCTGCTCTCCTTTGTGTCTGCGGCTCTCCTTTGTATCTGTCGCCCTCCTTTGTGTCTGCAGCTCGCATTTGTGTCTGCCGCTCTCCTTTGTGGGTGGGAGTGGGAGCCCCTGGAGCCTGGGTTTAGCGTTCCCGGGGTTCGAGTACCCCTGGAGTTGGAACAGTGTGCGTGTGTGTGCTCAGGAACGCTGAGTGTGTGTGTGTGTGTGAGATTGTGGCAGGGGGTTCTGGGACTCCTGGAATCGTACGAGTGAACTGATCGGTGAAGGTTCCCTGTCGTAGTTGATTGACCCGCCAAAGACTGTTACGCTCCTGAAATTGTCCAATATGTTTCCGATTGGGTTAAATGGACTCAAGGTAAAGGAGAGAGCATCCCCACCATTGGACGTGGGGGAAGATGTTTCCATTAGTAGGAGAGACTAGGACCCGAGGGCACAGCCTCAGAGTAAAGGGAAGACCTTTTAGAACAGAGATGAGGAGAAACTTCTTTAGCCAGAGAGAGTGGTGAATCTATGGAATTCATTGCCACAGAAGGCTGTGGAGGCCATAGGTCATTGAGTGTATTTAAGACGGAGATAGATAGGTTCTTGATGGGTAAGGGGATCAAAGGTTACGGGGAGAAGGCGGGAGAATGGGGTTGAGAAACTTTATCAGCCGTGATTGAATGGCGGAGCAGACTCGATGGGCCGAATGGCCTAATTTCTGCCCCTATGTCTTATGGTCTAACTTTTAATCGGGACAGAATTGGGCGCTTATAATATGTTCTAAGGCAGGTGGATAGTCCGCTACTGAATCTTCTGTAACTTACAGAAAAAATGAATCGATCAAAGTTACAAGAGCTGTTTGTGCTTGAAGAGAGAGAGAGAGAGAGAGGGAGAGGCAGAGAGAGAGAGAGAGAGAGACAGAGTGAGAGGCAAAGAGAGAGAGAGAGACAGGGAGAGAGAGAAAGAGAGTGGGAGAGAGAGAGGGAGAGAGAGAGAGACAGAGAGAGAGACAGAGAGGGAGAGAGAGAGAGAGAGAGAGAGCGGGTACCCCTAGGGGGTTAATAAACAACTGGCCAAGCAGCAGCAGAGAAAATGTGAGCTCTCGTCAGTTTGAAGGCCCCTATAGGCTCTCCCTCTCCCCGTGCCAGTCCCTCTCTCCCTCTACCCCCGTGCCAGTCTCTCTCTCTCTGCCCATGCCAGTCTCTCTCTCTCTGCCCGTGCCAGTCTCTCTCTCTGCCCGTGCCAGTCTCTCTCTCTGCCCGTGCCAGTCTCTCTCTCCCCGTGCCAGTCTCTCTCTCCCTGTGCCAGTCTCTCTCTCCCCGTGCCAGTCTCTCTCTCTCCCTGTGCCAGTCTCTCTCTCTCTCCCTGTGCCAGTCTCTCTCTCTCCCTGTGCCAGTCTCTCTCTCCCTCTCCCCGTGCTAGTCTCTCTCTCTCTCTCCCTGTGCCAATCTCTCTCTCCCTCTCCCCGTGCCAGTCTCTCTCTCTCCCTGTGCCAGTCTCTCTCTCTCCCTGTGCCAGTCTCTCTCTCTCTCCCCGTGCCAGTCTCTCTCTCTCTCCCCGTGCCAGTCTCTCTCTCTCCCCGTGCCAGTCTCTCTCTCTCTCCCCGTGCCAGTCTCTCTCTCTCCCCGTGCCAGTCTCTCTCTCTCCCTGTGCCAGTCTCTCTCTCTCTCTCTCTCTCCCCGTGCCAGTCTCTCTCTCTCCCCGTGCCAGTCTCTCTCTCTCCCCGTGCCAGTCTCTCTCTCTCCCCGTGCCAGTCTCTCTCTCTCCCCGTGCCAGTCTCTCTCTCTCTCTCCCTATGCCAGTCTCTCTATCCCTGTGCCAGTCTCTCTCTCTCTCTCTCCCTGTGCCAGTCTCTCTATCCCCGTGCCAGTCTCTCTCTCTCTCGCTGTGCCAGCCTCTCTCTCTCCCTGTGCCAGTCTCTCTCTCCCCGTGCCAGTCCCTCTCTCTCCCTGTGCCAATCTCTCTCCCTCCCCGTGACAGTCTCTCTCTCTCCCCGTGCCATTCCCTCTCCCTCTCCCCGTGCCAGTCTCTCTCTCTCTCCCCGTGCCAGTCTCTCTCTCCACGTGCCAGTCTCTCTCTCCCTGCGCCAGTCTCTCTCTCTCACTCCCCGTGACAGTCTCTCTCTCTCTCCCCGTGCCATTCCCTCTCTCTCTCCCTGTGCCAGTCTCTCTCTCCCCGTGCCAGTCTCTCTCTCTCCGTGCCAGTCCCTCTCTCTCCCCATGCCAGCCTCTCTCTCTCCCTGCGCCAGTCTCTCACTCTCTCCCCGTGCCAGTCTCTATCTCTCCCTTTCCCCATGCAAGTCCCTCTCTCTCTCCCCGTGCCATTCCCTCTCTCCCTCTCCCTGTTCCAGTCGCTCCCTCTCTCCCTGTGCCAGTCTCTCTCTCTCCCCAAGCCAGTTCCTCTCTCTCTCCTCAATATCACTCTCTCTCTCCCTTTATTCCCCCCACTTCCCCTTGAAGCATCGTTTATAGAGTTAAGTTCGATATTATAGGAGTATCGATACATACCTTTACCTATGTGGTTGTTTGGGAGCAAGGAAGCATTTGTTTCTGAGCCTTAATGTGTTTTCCTCCCTGAGTTGTCTTTTGGGTGTGTGTAGTTGGGCACTTTAGAGTTGAAAGACCCATATTAGATTAAAGGAAAAGTTTATTCAAACATTCCAAACTTTTGAGCATAAGGTTTGAGTTGAGATTTCTGGCAAAAAAATCATCATTTGAAGGTAGTGGAAAGGTAAAACAGGGCTTGTCTTTGTCTGAGGTGAACCAGCCCTTGTCCCACCCCCTTGCAGAGTAGCAGGGGGATAACCCTCACCATCAGCTTCCAAACTGATTGGGATTAATACATACGAGTTCAATCTCCGCACTCTTTTTACAATGAACTCCCCATCACTCTCCGCACTCTTTTTACAATGAACTCCCACCGCTCTCCGCGCTCTTTTTACAATGAACTCCCCATCACTCTCCACGCTCTTTTTACAATGAACTCCCACCGCTCTCCGCGCTCTTTTTACAATGAACTGCCCATCACTCTCCGCGCTCTTTTTACAATGAACTCCCACCGCTCTCCGCGCTCTTTTTACAATGAACTCCCCATCGCTCTCCGCGCTCTTTTTACAATGAACTCCCTCCACTCTCCGCGCTCTTTTTACAATGAACTCCCTCCGCTCTCCGTGCTCTTTTTACAATGAACTCCCCCTTGCTCTCCGCGCTCTTTTTACAATGAACTCTCCCTCGCTCTCCACGCTCTTTTTACAATGAACTCCCTCCGCTCTCCGCGCTCTTTTTACAATGAACTCCCTCTGCTCTCCGCGCTCTTTTTACAATGAACTCCCTCCGCTCTCTTTTTAAAATGAACTCCCCTCGCTCTCCGCGCTCTTTTTAAAATGAACTCCCCCCGCTCTCCGCGCTCTTTTTAAAATGAACTCTCCTCGCTCTCCGCGCTCTTTTTACAATGAACTCCCTCCGCTCTCCGCACTCTTTTTACAATGAACTCCCCTCGCTCTCCGCGCTCTTTTTAAAATGAACTCTCCCTCGCTCTCCATGCTCTTTTTAAAATGAACTCCCCTCTGCTCTCCGCGCTCTTTTTAAAATGAACTCCCCTCGCTCTCCGCTCTCTTTTTAAAATGAACTCCCCCCGATCTCCACGCTCTTTTTAAAATGAACTCTCCTCGCTCTCCACACTCTTTTTAAAATGAACTCTGCTCGCTCTCCGCGCTCTTTTTAAAATGAACTCCCCTCCGCTCTCCGCACTCTTTTTAAAATGAACTCCCCTCCGCTCTCCGCACTCTTTTTAAAATGAACTCCCCTCGCTCTCCGCGCTCTTTTTAAAATGAACTCTCCCCGCTCTCCGCACTCTTTTTTAAATGAACTCCCTCAACTGTCTGCGCTCTTTTTAAAATGATCTCCCCTCCGCTCTCCGCACTCTTTTTAAAATGAACTCCCTCAACTCTCTGCGCTCTTTTTAATATGTACTCCCCTCGCTCTCCGCGGTCTTTTTAAAATGAACTCCCCACTGCTCTCCGCGCTCTTTTTAAAATGAATTCTCCTCGCACTCCGCACTCTTTTTAAAATGAATTCCCCCTCGCTCTCCGTGCTCTTTTTAAAATGAACTCCCTCTCTCTCTGCGCTCTTTTTAAAATGAACTCCCCTCTCTCTCCGCGCTCTTTTTAAAATGAACTCCCCTCGCTCTCCGCGCTCTTTTTAAAATGAATTCCCTCCACTCTCCGCGCTCTTTTAAAATGAACTCTCCACGCTCTCCGCGCTCTTTTTAACATGAACTCCTCGCTCACCGCGCTCTTTTTACAATGAACTCCCCCCCGCTCTCCGCGCTCTTATTAAAATGAACTCCCCTCTCTCTCCGCGCTCTTTTTAACATGAACTCCCCTCGCTCTCCGTGCTCTTTTTACAATGAACTCCCCCCCGCTCTCCGCGCTCTTATTAAAATGAACTCCCCTCGCTCTCCGCGTTCTTTTTAAAATCAACTCCCCCCGGCTCTCCGCGCTCTTTTTAAAATGAACTCCCCTCCGCTCTCGGCGCTCTTTCTAAAATGAACTCTCCTCGCTCTCTGCGCTCTATTTAAAATGAACTCTCCTCGCTCTCCGCGCTCTTTTTCAAATGAACTCCCCTCGCTCTCCGCGCTCTTTTCACAATGAACTCCCCCTCGATCTCTGCTCTCTTTTTAAAATGATCTCCCCTCACTCTCCGCGCTCTTTTTCAAATGAACTCCGCTCACTCTCCCCGCTCTTTTTAAAATAAACTCGCCCAGCTCTCTGCGCTCTTTTTAAAATGAACTCCCCTCGCTCTCCGCGCTCTTTTTAAAATGAACTCCCCTCGCTCTCCGCGCTCTTGCTAAAATGAACTCCCCTCGCTCTCTGCGCTCTTTTTAAAATGAACTCTCCTCGCTCTCCGCGCTCTTTTCACAATGAACTCCCCTCCGCTCTCCGCGCTCTTTTTAAAATGAACTCCCCTCGCTCTCCGCGCTCTTTATAAAATGAACTCACCTCCCTCTCCGCGCTCTTTTCACAATGAACTCCCCCTCGCTCTCCGCGCTCTTTTTAAAATGAACTCCCCTCCGCTCTCTGCGCTCTTTTTAAAATGAACTCCCCCTCGCTCTCCGCGCTCTTTTTAAAATGAACTCCCCCTCGCTCTCCGCGCTCTTTTTAAAATGAACTCCCCTCGCTCTCCGCGCTCTTATTAAAATCAACTCCCCTCGCTCTCCGCGCACTTTTTAAAATGAACTCTCCCTCGCTCTCCGCGCTCTTTATAAAATGAACTCCCCTCGCTCTCCACGCTCTTTTTAAAATGAACTCCCCCTCGCTCTCCGCGCTCTTTTTCAAATGAACTCCCTTCGCTCTCCGCGCTCTTTTCACAATGAACTCCCCCTCGATCTCTGCTCTCTTTTTAAAATGATCTCCCCTCACTCTCCGCGCTCTTTTTCAAATGAACTCCGCTCACTCTCCCCGCTCTTTTTAAAATAAACTCGCCCAGCTCTCTGCGCTCTTTTTAAAATGAACTCCCCTCGCTCTCCGCGCTCTTTTTAAAATGAACTCCCCTCGCTCTCCGCGCTCTTTCTAAAATGAACTCCCCTTGCTCTCTGCGCTCTTTTTAAAATGAACTCTCCTCGCTCTCCGCGCTCTTTTCACAATGAACTCCCCTCCGCTCTCCGCGCTCTTTTTAAAATGAACTCCCCTCCGCTCTCCGCGCTCTTTTTAAAATGAACTCCCCCTCGCTCTCCGCACTTCCTTTAAAATGAACTCCCCTCGCTCTCCGCGCTCTTTTTAAAATGAACTCCCCTCGCTCTCCGCGCTCTTTATAAAATGAACTCCCCTCCCTCCCCGCGCTCTTTTTAAAATGAACTCCCCCTCGCTCTCCGCGCTCTTTTTAAAATGAACTCCCCTCGCTCTCCGCGCTCTTTTTAAAATGAACTCTCCCCGCTCTCCGCACTCTTTTTTAAATGAACTCCCTCAACTGTCTGCGCTCTTTTTAAAATGATCTCCCCTCCGCTCTCCGCACTCTTTTTAAAATGAACTCCCTCAACTCTCTGCGCTCTTTTTAATATGTACTCCCCTCGCTCTCCGCGGTCTTTTTAAAATGAACTCCCCACTGCTCTCCGCGCTCTTTTTAAAATGAAGTCTCCTCGCACTCCGCACTCTTTTTAAAATGAATTCCCCCTCGCTCTCCGCGCTCTTTTTAAAATGAACTCCCCTCTCTCTCCGCGCTCTTTTTAAAATGAACTCCCCTCTCTCTCCGCGCTCTTTTTAAAATGAACTCCCCTCGCTCTCCGCGCTCTTTTTAAAATGAATTCCCTCCACTCTCCGCGCTCTTTTAAAATGAACTCTCCTCGCTCTCCGCGCTCTTTTTAACATGAACTCCCCTCGCTCTCCGCGCTCTTTTTACAATGAACTCCCCCCCGCTCTCCGCGCTCTTATTAAAATGAACTCCCCTCTCTCTCCGCGCTCTTTTTAACATGAACTCCCCTCGCTCTCCGCGCTCTTTTTACAATAAACTCCCCCCCGCTCTCCGCGCTCTTATTAAAATGAACTACCCTCGCTCCCGCGTTCTTTTTAAAATCAACTCCCCCCGGCTCTCCGCGCTCTTTTTAAAATGAACTCCCCTCCGCTCTCGGAGCTCTTTCTAAAATGAACTCTCCTCGCTCTCTGCGCTCTATTTAAAATGAACTCTCCTCGCTCTCCGCGCTCTTTTTCAAATGAACTCCCCTCGCTCTCCGCGCTCTTTTCACAATGAACTCCCCCTCGATCTCTGCTCTCTTTTTAAAATGATCTCCCCTCACTCTCCGCGCTCTTTTTCAAATGAACTCCGCTCACTCTCCCCGCTCTTTTTAAAATAAACTCGCCCAGCTCTCTGCGCTCTTTTTAAAATGAACTCCCCCTCGCTCTCCGCGCTCTTTCTAAAATGAACTCCCCTCGCTCTCTGCGCTCTTTTTAAAATGAACTCCCCCTCGCTCTCGCACTCCCTTTAAAATGAACTCCCCTCGCTCTCCGCGCTCTTTTTGAAATGAACTCCCCCTCGCTCTCCACGCTCTTTTTAAAATGAACTCTCCTCGCTCTCCGCGCTCTTTTTAAAATGAACTCCCCCTCGCTCTCCGCGCTCTTTTTAAAATGAACTCCCCTTGCTCTCCGCGCTCTTTTTAAAATGAACTCCCCTCGCTCTCCGCGCACTTTTTAAAATGAACTCTCCCTCGCTCTCCGCGCTCTTTATAAAATGAACTCCCCTCGCTCTCCGCGCTCTTTTTAAAATGAACTCCCCCTCGCTCTCCGCGCTCTTTTTACAATGATCTCCCCTCCGCTCTCCGCGCTCTTTTTAAAATGAACTCCCCTCCGCTCTCCGCGCTCTTTTTAAAATGAACTCCCCCTCGCTCTCCGCGCTCTTTTTAAAATGAACTCCCCTCGCTCTCTGCGCTCTTTTTAAAATGAACTCCCCCCCGCTCTCCGCGCTCTATTTACAATGAACTCCCCTCGCTCTCCCCGCTCTTTTTAAAATGAACTCCCCTCGCTCTCCGCGCTCTTTTTAAAATGAACTCTCCTCACTCTCCGCGCTCTTTTTAAAATGAACTCCCCTCCGCTCTCCGCGCTCTTTTTAAAATGAACTCCTCCTCGCTCTCCGCATTCCCTTTAAAATGAACTCCCCTCACTCTCCGCGCTCTTTTTAAAATGAACTCCCCTCGCTCTCCGCGCTCTTTATAAAATGAACTCCCCTCCCTCTCCGCGCTCTTTTTAAAATGAACTCCCCTCCTCGCTCTCCGCGCTCTTTTTAGAATGAACTCCCCTCGCTCTCCGCGCTCTGTTTAAAATGAACTCCCCTCGTTCTCCGCACTCTTTTTACAATGAACTCCCCTCGCTCTCCGCGCTCTTTTTAAAATGAACTCCCCTCTGCTCTCCGCGCTCTTTTCAAAATGAACTCCCCTCGCTCTCCGCGCTCTTTTTAAAATGAACTCCCCCCGATCTCCGCGCTCTTTTTAAAATGAACTCCCCTCTGCTCTCTGCGCTCTTTTTAAAATGAACTCCCCTCACTCTCAGCGCTCTTTTTAAAATGAACTCTCCTCGCTCTCAACACTCTTTTTAAAATGAACTCTGCTCGCTCTCCGCGCTCTTTTTAAAATGAACTCCCCTCCGCTCTCCGCACTCTTTTTAAAATGAACTCCCCTCCGCTCTCCGCACTCTTTTTAAAATGAACTCCCCTCGCTCTCCGCGCTCTTTTTAAAATGAACTCTCCCCGCTCTCCGCACTCTTTTTTAAATGAACTCCCTCAACTGTCTGCGCTCTTTTTAAAATGATCTCCCCTCCGCTCTCCGCACACTTTTTAAAATGAACTCCCTCAACTCTCTGCGCTCTTTTTAATATGTACTCCCCTCGCTCTCCGCGGTCTTTTTAAAATGAACTCCCCTCTCTCTCCGCGCTCTTTTTAAAATGAACTCCCCTCTCTCTGCACGCTCTTTTTAAAATGAACTCCCCTCGCTCTCCGCGCTCTTTTTAAAATGAATTCCCTCCGCTCTCCGCGCTCTTTTAAAATGAACTCTCCTCGCTCTCCGCGCTCTTTTTAACATGAACTCCCCTCGCTCTCCGTGCTCTTTTTGCAATGAACTCCCCCCCGCTCTCCACGCTCTTATTAAAATGAACTCCCCTCTCTCTCCGCGCTCTTTTTAACATGAACTCCCCTCGCTCTCCGCGCTCTTTTTACAATGAACTCCCCCCCGCTCTCCGCGCTCTTATTAAAATGAACTCCCCTCGCTCTCCGCGCTCTTTTTAAAATCAACTCCCCCCGGCTCTCCGCGCTCTTTTTAAAATGAACTCCCCTCCGCTCTCGGCGCTCTTTCTAAAATGAACTCCCTCCGCTCTCTGCGCTCTATTTAAAATGAACTCTCCTCGCTCTCCGCGCTCTTTTTCAAATGAACTCCCCTCGCTCTCCGCGCTCTTTCCACAATGAACTCCCCCTCGATCTCTGCTCTCTTTTTAAAATGATCTCCCCTCACTCTCCGCGCTCTTTTTCAAATGAACTCCGCTCACTCTCCCCGCTCTTTTTAAAATAAACTCGCCCAGCTCTCTGCGCTCTTTTTAAAATGAACTCCCCTCGCTCTCCGCGCTCTTTTTAAAATGAACTCCCCTCGCTCTCCGCGCTCTTTCTAAAATGAACTCCCCCTCGCTCTCCGCGCTCTTTTTAAAATGAACTCCCCTCGCTCTCCGCGCTCTTTTTACAATGAACTCCCCCTTGCTCTCCGCGCTCTTTTTAATATGAACTCCCCTCGCTCTCCGCGCTCTTTTTAAAATGAACTCCCCTCTCTCTCCGCGCTCTTTTTAAAATGAACTCCCCTCGCTCTCCGCGCTCTTTTTCAAATGAACTCCCCCTCGCTCTCCGCGCTCTTTTTAAAATGAACTCACCTCTCTCTCCGTGCTCGTTTTACAATGAATTCCCCTCGCTCTCCGCGCTCTTTTTAAAATGAACTCCCCTCGCTCTCCGCGCTCTTTTTAAAATGAACTCTCCTCGCTCTCCGCGCTCTTTTTACAATGAACTTCCCTCGCTCTCCGCACTCCCTTTAAAATGAACTCCTCCCCGTTCTCCGCGCTCTTTTTAAAATGAACTCCCCCCCGCTCTCCGTGCTCTTTTAAAATGAACTCCCCTCTCTCTCCGCGCTCTTTTTAAAATGAACTCCCCTCACTCTCCGCGCTCTTTCTAAAATGAACTCCCCTCGCTCTCTGCGCTCTTTTTAAAATGAACTCTCCTCGCTCTCCGCGCTCTTTTCAAAATGAACTCCCCTCCGCTCTCCGCGCTCTTTTTAAAATGAACTCCCCTCCGCTCTCCGCGCTCTTTTTAAAATGAACTCCCCCTCGCTCTCCGCACTCCCTTTAAAATGAACTCCCCTCGCTCTCCGCGTTCTTTTTAAAATGAACTCCTCTCGCTCTCCGCGCTCTTTATAAAATGAACTCCACTCCCTCTCCGCGCTCTTTTTAAAATGAACTCCCCCTCGCTCTCCGCGCTCTTTTTAAAATGAACTCCCCTCGCTCTCCGCGCTCTTTTTAAAATGAACTCCCCCTCGCTCTCCGCGCTCTTTTTACAATGAACTCCCCTCCGCTCTCCGCGCTCTTTTTAAAATGAACTCCCCTCCGCTCTCCGCGCTCTTTTTAAAATGAACTCCCCCTCGCTCTCCGCGCTCTTTTTAAAATGAACTCCCCTCGCACTCTGCTCTCTTTTTAAAATGAACTCCCCTCCGCTCTCCGCGCTCTTTTTAAAATGAACTCCCCTTCGCTCTCCGCACTCCCTTTAAAATGAACTCCCCTCGCTCTCCGCGCTCTTTTTAAAATGAACTCCCCTCGCTCTCCGCGCTCTTTATAAAATGAACTCCCCTCCCTCTCCGCACTCTTTTTAAAATGAACTCCCCTCCGCTCTCCGCGCTCTTTTTAAAATGAACTCCCCTTCGCTCTCCGCACTCCCTTTAAAATGAACTCCCCTCGCTCTCCGCGCTCTTTTTAAAATGAACTCCCCTCGCTCTCCGCGCTCTTTATAAAATGAACTCCCCTCCCTCTCCGCACTCTTTATAAAATGAACTCCCCTCGCTCTCCGCGCTCTTTTTAAAATGAACTCCCCCTCGCTCTCCGCGCTCTTTTTACAATGAACTCCCCTCCACTCTCCGCGCTCTTTTTAAAATGAACTCCCCTCCGCTCTCGGCGCTCGTTTTAAAATGAACTCCCCCTCGCTCTCCGCGCTCTTTTTAAAATGAACTCCCCTCGCTCTCCGCGCTCTTTTTACAATGAACTCCCCCTTGCTCTCCGCGCTCTTTTTAATATGAACTCCCCTCGCTCTCCGCGCTCTTTTTAAAATTAACTCCCCTCTCTCTCCGCGCTCTTTTTAAAATGAACTCCCCTCGCTCTCCGCGCTCTTTTTCAAATGAACTCCCCCTCGCTCTCCGCGCTCTTTTTAAAATGAACTCACCTCTCTCTCCGTGCTCGTTTTACAATGAATTCCCCTCGCTCTCCGCGCTCTTTTTAAAATGAACTCCCCTCCGCTCTCCGCGCTCTTTTTAAAATGAACTCCCCTTCGCTCTCCGCACTCCCTTTAAAATGAACTCCCCTCGCTCTCCGCGCTCTTTTTAAAATGAACTCCCCTCGCTCTCCGCGCTCTTTATAAAATAAACTCCCCTCCCTCTCCGCACTCTTTTTAAAATGAACTCCCCTCCTCGCTCTCCGCGCTCTTTTTAGAATGAATTCCCCTCGCTCTCCGTGCTCTTTTTACAATGAACTCCCTCCGCTCTCCGCGCTCTGTTTAAAATGAACTCCCCTCGCTCTCCGCGCACTTTTTAAAATGAACTCTCCCTCGCTCTCCGCGCTCTTTATAAAATGAACTCCCCTCGCTCTCCGCGCTCTTTTTAAAATGAACTCCCCCTCGCTCTCCGCGCTCTTTTTACAATGAACTCCCCTCCGCTCTCCGCGCTCTTTTTAAAATGAACTCCCCTCCGCTCTCCGCGCTCTTTTTAAAATGAACTCCCCCTCGCTCTCCGCGCTCTTTTTAAAATGAACTCCCCTCGCTCTCCGCGCTCTTTTTACAATGAACTCACCTCTCTCTCCGTGCTCGTTTTACAATGAATTCCCCTCGCTCTCCGCGCTCTTTTTAAAATGAACTCCCCTCGCTCTCCGCGCTCTTTTTAAAATGAACTCTCCTCGCTCTCTGCGCTCTTTTTACAATGAACTTCCCTCGCTCTCCGCACTCCCTTTAAAATGAACTCCCCTCGCTCTCCGCGCTCTTTTTAAAATGAACTCCCCTCTCTCTCCGCGCTCTTTTTAAAATGAACTCCCCTCGCTCTCCGCGCTCTTTTTCAAATGAACTCCCCCTCGCTCTCCGCGCTCTTTTTAAAATGAACTCACCTCTCTCTCCGTGCTCGTTTTACAATGAATTCCCCTCGCTCTCCGCGCTCTTTTTAAAATGAACTCCCCTCGCTCTCCGCGCTCTTTTTAAAATGAACTCTCCTCGCTCTCCGCGCTCTTTTTACAATGAACTTCCCTCGCTCTCCGCACTCCCTTTAAAATGAACTCCTCCCCGTTCTCCGCGCTCTTTTTAAAATGAACTCCCCCCCGCTCTCCGTGCTCTTTTAAAATGAACTCCCCTCTCTCTCCGCGCTCTTTTTAAAATGAACTCCCCTCACTCTCCGCGCTCTTTCTAAAATGAACTCCCCTCGCTCTCTGCGCTCTTTTTAAAATGAACTCTCCTCGCTCTCCGCGCTCTTTTCAAAATGAACTCCCCTCCGCTCTCCGCGCTCTTTTTAAAATGAACTCCCCTCCGCTCTCCGCGCTCTTTTTAAAATGAACTCCCCCTCGCTCTCCGCACTCCCTTTAAAATGAACTCCCCTCGCTCTCCGCGTTCTTTTTAAAATGAACTCCTCTCGCTCTCCGCGCTCTTTATAAAATGAACTCCACTCCCTCTCCGCGCTCTTTTTAAAATGAACTCCCCCTCGCTCTCCGCGCTCTTTTTAAAATGAACTCCCCTCGCTCTCCGCGCTCTTTTTAAAATGAACTCCCCCTCGCTCTCCGCGCTCTTTTTACAATGAACTCCCCTCCGCTCTCCGCGCTCTTTTTAAAATGAACTCCCCTCCGCTCTCCGCGCTCTTTTTAAAATGAACTCCCCCTCGCTCTCCGCGCTCTTTTTAAAATGAACTCCCCTCGCACTCTGCTCTCTTTTTAAAATGAACTCCCCTCCGCTCTCCGCGCTCTTTTTAAAATGAACTCCCCTTCGCTCTCCGCACTCCCTTTAAAATGAACTCCCCTCGCTCTCCGCGCTCTTTTTAAAATGAACTCCCCTCGCTCTCCGCGCTCTTTATAAAATGAACTCCCCTCCCTCTCCGCACTCTTTTTAAAATGAACTCCCCTCCGCTCTCCGCGCTCTTTTTAAAATGAACTCCCCTTCGCTCTCCGCACTCCCTTTAAAATGAACTCCCCTCGCTCTCCGCGCTCTTTTTAAAATGAACTCCCCTCGCTCTCCGCGCTCTTTATAAAATGAACTCCCCTCCCTCTCCGCACTCTTTATAAAATGAACTCCCCTCGCTCTCCGCGCTCTTTTTAAAATGAACTCCCCCTCGCTCTCCGCGCTCTTTTTACAATGAACTCCCCTCCACTCTCCGCGCTCTTTTTAAAATGAACTCCCCTCCGCTCTCGGCGCTCGTTTTAAAATGAACTCCCCCTCGCTCTCCGCGCTCTTTTTAAAATGAACTCCCCTCGCTCTCCGCGCTCTTTTTACAATGAACTCCCCCTTGCTCTCCGCGCTCTTTTTAATATGAACTCCCCTCGCTCTCCGCGCTCTTTTTAAAATTAACTCCCCTCTCTCTCCGCGCTCTTTTTAAAATGAACTCCCCTCGCTCTCCGCGCTCTTTTTCAAATGAACTCCCCCTCGCTCTCCGCGCTCTTTTTAAAATGAACTCACCTCTCTCTCCGTGCTCGTTTTACAATGAATTCCCCTCGCTCTCCGCGCTCTTTTTAAAATGAACTCCCCTCCGCTCTCCGCGCTCTTTTTAAAATGAACTCCCCTTCGCTCTCCGCACTCCCTTTAAAATGAACTCCCCTCGCTCTCCGCGCTCTTTTTAAAATGAACTCCCCTCGCTCTCCGCGCTCTTTATAAAATAAACTCCCCTCCCTCTCCGCACTCTTTTTAAAATGAACTCCCCTCCTCGCTCTCCGCGCTCTTTTTAGAATGAATTCCCCTCGCTCTCCGTGCTCTTTTTACAATGAACTCCCTCCGCTCTCCGCGCTCTGTTTAAAATGAACTCCCCTCGCTCTCCGCGCACTTTTTAAAATGAACTCTCCCTCGCTCTCCGCGCTCTTTATAAAATGAACTCCCCTCGCTCTCCGCGCTCTTTTTAAAATGAACTCCCCCTCGCTCTCCGCGCTCTTTTTACAATGAACTCCCCTCCGCTCTCCGCGCTCTTTTTAAAATGAACTCCCCTCCGCTCTCCGCGCTCTTTTTAAAATGAACTCCCCCTCGCTCTCCGCGCTCTTTTTAAAATGAACTCCCCTCGCTCTCCGCGCTCTTTTTACAATGAACTCACCTCTCTCTCCGTGCTCGTTTTACAATGAATTCCCCTCGCTCTCCGCACTCCCTTTAAAATGAACTCCCCCTCGCTCTCCGCGCTCTTTTTAAAATGAACTCTCCTCGCTCTCCGCGCTCTTTTTACAATGAACTTCCCTCGCTCTCCGCACTCCCTTTAAAATGAACTCCTCCCCGTTCTCCGCGCTCTTTTTAAAATGAACTCCCCCCCGCTCTCCGTGCTCTTTTAAAATGAACTCCCTCCGCTCTCCGCGCTCTTTTTAAAATGAACTCCCACCGCTCTCTGCGCTCTTTATACAATGAACTCCCACCCGCTCTCCGCGCTCTTTTTACAATGAACTCCCTCCGCTCTCCGCGCTCTTTTTAAAATGAACCTCCTCCGCTCTCCGCGCTCCTTTTAAAATGAATTCCCCCTCGCTCTCCACGCTCTTTTTAAAATGAACTCCCTCCGCTCTCCGCGCTCTTTTTAAAATAAATCCCCCTCCGCTCTCCACGCTCTTTTTAAAAATGAACTCCCCGGCTCCCTGCGCTCATTTCAAATGAACTCTCCTCGCTCTCCGTGCTCTTTTTAAAATGAACTCCCCCTCGCTCTCTGCGCTCTTTTTAAAATGAACTCCCCCCCGCTCTCTGCGCTCTTTTTAAAATGAACTCCCCTCGCTCTCCGCGCTCTTTTTAAGATGAACTCCCCTCCGCTCTCAGCGTTCTTTTTAAAATGAACTCCCCTCCGCTCTCCCCGCTCTTTTTAAAATGAACTCCCCTCCGCTCTCAGCGTTCTTTTTAAAATGAACTCCCCTCCGCTCTCCGCGCTCTTTTTAAAATGAAATCGCCCGGCTCTCCGCGCTCTTTTTAAAATGAACTCCCCCCGCTCTCCGCACTCTTTTTAAAATAAATTCCCCTCCGCTCTCCATGCTCTTTTTAAAATGAAGTCCCCTCGCTATCCGCCATCGTTTTAAAATGAACTCCCCCTCGCTCTGCGCGCTCTTTTTAAAATGAACTCCCCTCCGCTCTCTGCGCTCTTTTTAAAATGAACTCCCTTCTCTCTCCGTGTTCTTTTTAAAATGAACTCCCCTCCGCTCTCCGCGATCTTTTTCAAAATGAACTCCCCCTCGCTCTCCGCGCTCTTTTTAAAATGTACTCTCCTCTCTCTTGTAGATATGAAAGCGGGAGCCGACATTCATGTCTCCACAGATCTTCGATCCCCTCGTCGTGGGCGTATCAGTACTGGCAAGCAAGTTGGGGATCACCACTGCTCATCCCACACTGTAGGAGTAGCTTTGGCACAGCGCGGACAGTGCCGAACGCGACTGATAAATGTAACAGCGGGAGAACAAGTGCTTTTGTGAGGGTTTGGCTTCAGATCAGGGCGTGGGAGGTCCACCACTACCCAGCCACCTCCCGCCTCTACTTCCGCAATCCGAGTAGAGATAACCGAAGCCCCTCGAACCACACCGACTGACCCACCTTGTCCGACTACGCATCCAGGACCCTCGAGTGGTTTGGCGCTGGTTAATCGGAAGTTTTTGTACGGTGATGTACACCGCGAGCTGGTAGTCTTGAACATATCCCGAATCGCCCTGTCCCAGTGATGCTCAACCCCATACCTAAGCACTCTCTACGGCTCTGACGCGCCAACTGAAGACTGAAGCAGTCCAGTTCAACAGCAAGATGCGATCCATGCTCGGGAGGCAATGAAAAACAATATGCTGCTACGATATTCAACATAGGGGCAGCGTTGGTTAATCCAAACGTGCTCGGAAGTCATGCGGGGGACTATCAATAAATGGATTGAAATAGGGGAAAGATATTTCATTGCGTGAATGCACACCCAGGTTTGGGATACCAGAGATTTTATCCAGTGATGATGGGCCTCGTTTTACCGCAAAAGTGATAGAGGAACTGTTGAGGGTCCTTACAATGCAACCATCACCTTTCCTGCCCATACCTACCACCCCCCAGTCTACTGGGGTGGTGCAAAGACAAAACGGTATTCTGAAAAACAAACTAGCTAAAATGATGTGAAGAAACCGGTCTGAAATGGTCTGAAGCTCTACCCTTGGTGCTCATGACTGTGCACTCTCACCCTAGCCGTACCACCTCCCTCTTTCCTTATGAAGTTGTAATGGGATGTCTTATGCACCTCCCAGTGGCCCCACCTGTATCTGTCACCCTCTTTTGTGCCTGCCACACTCCTTTGTATCTGTTGCCCTCCTTTGTGTCTGTAGCTCTCCTTTGTGTCTGCAGCTCTCCATTGTGTCCACAGCTCTCCTTTGTATCTGTTGCTCTCCTTTGTGTCTGCAGCTCTCCTTTGTGTCTGCAGCTCTCCATTGAGTCCGCAGCTCTCCTTTGTATCTGTTGCCCTCCTTTGTGCCTGCAGCTCTCCTTTGTGTCTGCAGCTCTCCATTGTGTCCACAGCTCTCCTTTGTATTTGTCGCCCTCCTTTGTGCCTGCAGCTCTCCTTTGTGACCACTGCCCTCCTTTGTGTCTGCAGCTCTCCTTTGTGTCTGCCGCTCTCCTTCTCTCCCAGGGAAATGGACATCCACGCTATGGATGATGGAATGATTCCATACATGTATAGTGCTCTCTAATTCTCTCAAGAGCTTGCATATACAGGTAGTAGAAGCTCAGAAAAAAAGCCCACCATTGAAGTTTGCCATCAATACCAGCCTGGGGGACCTAGTCCTGGTAAAGACCTTAAGGAGAAAAGAACTGTTTGGAACCTCGATGGGAGGGGCCTTTCCAAGTCCTGCTCACCACCCATATGGCTGTGAAGGTTGAAGGATGTCCCTTGTGGATCTATGGGGAAGTGTGGTGGTCTAGGCAAATAGGGAACCCACTTAGTACTAAAAGGGTTCATGAAGAAATTGAATTAAATGCCTAGGCCTAAGAGAAAAACTCTGCAACCTTGGAGAACAATGCCATCTTGTCTGACCATTGTTGTAGGGATGAGACCTGAGACGTTCCATGTTGCTCTTTCTCAGGCCGAATGTAATGAAAGGTGTGATAACCAAGTGTGTAGGCACCGCCTCTGTTGTGGTGGGAATGGAAATGAACTAAAACATGGATTGGTCAGTAAACTGATGCCAATAAGCAGATTGAGATGTACAAAATTTACTGATTGGCTGTAAAATGTTTTTAAGCAAGTGTTTGTGTATTCTGCTTTGAGACAGTACAATAACTCTCGCTGTATTGTACTCCCTGGTGCACAGGTAATAAATGGGGTTTCTATGTATTAATGATGCCTCGGTGTGATTCATCTCCGGCAGTAGCTTCCATTTGTGTCTGCAGGCCTTCTCTGTATCTTTCACTCGCCTTTGTGTCTGCAGCTCTCCTTTGTGTCTGCTGCTCTCCTTTGAATCTATTGCCCCCCCCCCCACTTTGTGACAGCAGCTCTCCTTTGTATCTGTCACCCTCCTTTGTGCCTGCCACACTCCTTTGTGACTGCTGCTCTCTATTTTGTCCACAGCTCTCCTTTGTATCTGTTGCCATCCTTTGCGTCTGCAGCTCTCCTTTGTGTCTGACGCTCTCCTTTGAATCTATTGCCCTCCTTTATGTCAGCGGCTCTCCTTTGTGTCTGAAGCTCTCCTTTGTATCTGTCACCCTCCTTTGTATCTGTCACCCTCCTTTGTGCCTGCCACTCTCCTTTGTATCTGTTGCCCTCCTTTGTGTCTGCCACTCTCCTTTGAATCTATTGCCCTCCTTTGTGTCTAAAGCTCCCCTTTGTTTCTGCCACACTCCTTTGTGTCTGCAGCTCTCCGTTATGTCTGCAGCTCTCCTTTGAGTCTGCAGCACTCCTTTGTGACTACTGCCCTCCTTTGTGTCTGCAGCTCTCCTTTGTGTCTGCCACTCTCCTTTGTATCTGTTGCCCTGCTTTGTGTCTGCAGCTCTCCTTTGTATCTGTTGCCATCCTTTGTGTCTGCAGCTCTCCTTTGTGACGACTGCCCTCCTTTGTGTCTGCAGATCTCCTTTGTGTCTGCTGCTCTTCTTTGTATCTGTCACCCTCCTTTGTGCCTGCCACTCCCCTTTGTATCTGTCACCCTCCTTTGAGTCTGAGCTCTCCTTTGTGTCTGCAGCTCTCCTTTGTGTCTGCAGCTCTCCTTTGTATCTGTCGCCCTCCTTGGTGTCTGCAGGTCTCCTTTGTGTCTGCAGCTCTCCTTTGGGTCTGCAGATCTTCTTGGTGTCCTCAGCCCTTCATTGTGTCAGTGGGTCCGCTTGGGGCCAACGGCTCTCCTTTGCATCTGCGGCTCTCCTATGTGCCTGCACCACACCCCATTTCTGCATTTGCCTACCTCGTGGCCTATTATTTTCTCGAGCTTCCGCCTCATTGCGACTGCTTCCGCATCAAGGGCTTCAGGCCGCGTGGGGTTGCACATCCAAGAAAATGGCAGACGACCCCATGACGATTGACGCCAGGTCTTAAAGGGCCCTTTCAAATGTCCTCACGAGCACTGACAGGTTTCCCCAGGCCTGCTCTTTGCTCCCGGGTGAAAGACGTGGCACAGGAGGAGGCCACTCGGCCCATCGGGTCCCTGCCGTCTCTCCGAGGAGAAATCCGGTCCGCCCTCCCAATGCCACGCAACGCCCTGCTCTCTCTCTCTCTCCCACCGTGGCCCTGTGACCTCGCTTCCCTCAAGCACCCCCCACCCCACAACCAGCACCCCATTCAACCTCCTTCTGGAACCTTCTGCCTTCTCCGCTTGCGCTCACCCCCCACGTCTCATAGGCAGTGATTCCTGGGGTGTCAGCACTTGCTTCAGAGAGAAGTTTCTCCTCGCTTTCCCCACCACAGAGGGTCTTGAGGACGTTACAGAGATAGGGAGGGGTGTAGGGGCTGGAGGAGGTTACAGATATAGGGAAGGTTGTAGGCACTGGAGGAGGTTACAGAGATAGGGAGGGGTGTAGGGGCTGGAGGGGGTTACAGAGATAGGGAGGGGTGTAGGGGCTGGAGGAGGTTACAGAGATAGGGAGGTGTGTTGGGTCTTGAGGAGGTTACAGAGATAGGGAGGGGTGTAGGGGCTGGAGGAGGTTACAGAGATAGGGAGGGGTGTAGGGGGTTGGAGGAGGTTACAGAGATAGGGAGGGGTGTAGGGGCTGGAGGAGGTTACAGAGATAGGGAGGGGTGTAGGGGGTTGGAGGAGGTTACAGAGATAGGGAGGGGTGTAGGGGCTGGAGGAGGTTACAGAGATAGGGAGGGGTGTCGGGGCTGGAGGAGGTTACATAGATAGAGAGGGGTGTAGGGGCTGGAGGAGGTTACAGAGATAGGGAGGGGTGTAGGGATTGGAGGAGGTTACAGAGATAGGGAGGGTTGTAGGGGGCTGGAGGAGGTTACAGAGATAGGGAAGGGTGTAGGGGCTGGAGGAGGTTACAGAGATAGGGAGGGGTGTAGGGGCTGGAGGAGGTTACAGAGTTAGGGAGGGGTGTTGTGGCTGGTGGAGGTTACAGAGATAGGGAGGGTTATAGGGGAATGGAGGAGGTTACAGATGTAGGGAGAGGTGTAGGGGACTGGAGGAGGTTACAGAGATAGGGAGGGGTGTAGGGGCTGGAGGAGGTTACAGAGATGGGGAGGGGTGTAGGGGCTGGAGGAGGTAACAGAGATAGGGAGGGGTGTAGGGGCTGGAGGAGGTTACAGAGATAGGGAGGGGCTGGAGGAGGTTACAGAGATAGGGAGGGTTGTAGGGACTGGAGGAGGTTACAAGGATAGGGAGGGGTGCAGGTGCTGGAGGAGGTTACAGAGATAGGGAGGGGTGTAGGGGCTGGAGGAGGCTACAGAGATAGGGAGGGTTGTAGGGGGTTTGAGGAGGTTACAGAGATAGGGAGGGTTGTAGGGGCTGGAGGAGGTTACAGAGATAGGGAGGGTTGTAGGGGCTGGAGGAGGTTACAGAGATAGGGAGGGTTGTAGGGGCTGGAGGAGGTTACAGAGATAGGGAGGGGTTTAGGGGCTGGAGGAGGTTACAGAGATAGGGAGGGGTGTAGGGGGCTGGAGGAGGTTACAGAGATAGGGAGGGGTGTAGGGGACTGGAGGAGGTTACAGAGATTGGGAGGGGTGTAGGGGCTGGAGGAGGTTACAGAGATAGGGAGGGGTGTAGGGGGCTGGAGGATGTTATAGAGAAAGGGAGGGTTGTAGGGGTTGGAGGAGGTTACAGAGATGGGGAGGGGTGTAGGGGCTGGAGGAGGTAACAGAGATAGGGAGGGGTGTAGGGGCTGGAGGAGGTTAAAGAGATAGGGAGGGGCTGGAGGAGGTTACAGAGATAGGGAGGGGTGTAGGGGCTGGAGGAGGTTACAGAGATAGGGAGGGGTGTAGGGACTGGAGGATGTTACAGAGATAGGGAGGGTTGTAGGGGGCTGGAGGAGGTTACAGAGATAGGGAGGGGTGTAGGGGCTGGAGGAGGTAACAGAGATAGGGACGGTTGTAGGGGCTGGAGGAGGTTACAGAGATAGGGAGGGTTGTAGGGGCTGGAGGAGTTTACAGAGATAGGGAGGGGTGTAGGGGGCTGGAGGAGGTTACAGAGATAGGGAGGGGTGTAGGGGCTGGAGGAGGTTACAGAGATAGGGAGGGTTGTAGGGGCTGGAGGAGGTTACAGAGATAGGGAGGGGTGTAGAGGCTGGAGGACGTTACAGAGATAGGGAGGGGTGTAGGGTCTGGAGGAGGTTACAGAGATAGGGAGGGATGTAGGGGCTGGAGGAGGCTACAGAGATAGGGAGGGGTGTAGGTGCTGGAGGAGGTTACAGAGATAGGGAGGGGTGTAGGGGCTGGAGGAGGCTACAGAGATAGGGAGGGTTGTAGGGGGTTTGAGGAGGTTACAGAGATAGGGAGGGTTGTAGGGGACTGGAGGAGGTTACAGAGATAGGGAGGGTTGTAGGGGCTGGAGGAGGTTACAGAGATAGGGAGCGGTGTAGGGGGCTGGAGGATGTTATAGAGAAAGGGAGGGTTGTAGGGGTTGGAGGAGGTTACAGAGATGGGGAGGGGTGTAGGGGCTGGAGGAGGTAACAGAGATGGGGAGGTGTGTAGGGGCTGGAGGAGGTTAAAGAGATAGGGAGGGGCTGGAGGAGGTTACAGAGATAGGGAGGGTTTTAGGGACTGGAGGAGGTTACAGAGATAGGGAGGGGTGTAGTGGCTGGAGGAGGTTACAGAGATAGGGAGGGATGTAGGGGCTGGAGGAGGTTACAGAGATAGGGAGGGCTGTAGGGGCTGGAGGAGGTTACAGAGATAGGGAGGGTTGTAGGGGCTGGAGGAGGTTACAGAGATAGGGAGGGGTGTAGGGGGCTGGAGGAGGTTACAGAGATAGGGAGGGGTGTAGGGGCTGGAGGAGGTTACAGAGATAGGGAGGGGGGTAGGGGCTGGAGGAGGCTACAGAGATAGGGAGGGTTGTAGGGGGTTTGAGGAGGTTACAGAGATAGGGAGGGTTGTAGGGGCTGGAGGAGGTTACAGAGAGAGGGAGGGGTGTAGGGGCTGGAGGAGGTTGCAGAGATAGGGAGGGGTGTAGGGGACTGGAGGAGGTTACAGAGATAGGGAGGGGTGTAAGGGGCTGGAGGATGTTACAGAGATAGGGAGGGGTGTAGGGGCTGGAGGAGGTTACAAATAGGGAGGGGTGTAGGGGCTGGAGGAGGTTACAGAGATAGGGAGGGGTGTAGGGGACTGGAGGAGGTTACAGAGATAGGGAGGGGTGTAGGGGCTGGAGGAGGTTACAGAGATAGGGAGGGGTGTCGGGGCTGGAGGAGGTTACAGAGATAGGGAGGGGTGTAGGGTCTGGAGGATGTTACAGAGATAGGGAGGGGTGTAGGGGGCTGGAGGCGGTTACAGAGATAGGGAGAGGTGTAGGGGCTGGAGGAGGTTACAGAGATAGGGAGAAGTGTAGGGGACTGGAGGAGGTTACAGAGATAGAGAGGGAGTGTAGGGGTCTGGAGGAGGTTACAGACATAGGGAGGGGTGTAGGGGGCTGGAGGAGGCTACAGAGATAGGGAGGGGTGTAGGGGGCTGGAGGAGGTTACAGAGATAGGGAGAGGTGTAGGGGCACACACTCACACACACACTCATACACACACTCACACACACACTCACTCACACACACACACTCATACTCATACACACACACACTCTCACATACACACTGTCACACATTCTCGCACACACTCTCACTCATACACACACATACTCTCACACACACAAACTCACAAACACACTTACACACACTCACACACTCTCACAAACACACTCACACACACACTCACATACTCTCACTCACACACACATGCACAAACACACTCACACTCGCACACACTCTCACAAACACATACGCACTCTCACAAACACAACTCACACATACTCACACACTCACACTCACAGACACACACTCTCACGCTCACTCACACTCACTCTCACACTCACACACTCTCACAAACACACTCACACACACACACATTCTCACACACTCTCACTCATACACACACTCTCATTCTCACTCATACACACACTCACACTCTCACTCATACACACACACACAATCACTCATTCTCACACACACACTCATTCTCACACACACACTCAAACACACAAACGTACTCACACACACTCTTATACATACACATACACTCACGCACACACTCACATGGAAACTCTCACACACACACTCAAAAGTGCACACACACACACAAACTCACACACACATGCGTTCTCACACTCACACTGAAAAACATGCACACACACTCAAACTCACACTCAGACACACACAGACACACACTCAGACAATGACACCCAAACACACAATCACACACACACACACACATTCTCTCTCACACACACTCATACACTCTCTCCCTCCCTCAAACACACACACACTCATACACACAAACTTACATTTACACTCAAACACACACTCACACTCAGTCAGAAAGATACACACATACTCATATATACACACACACATACATACACTCACATTTACACTCAAACACAAACACACACTCAGACACTCACTCACAAACACACACACACTCACTCATACACACACACACACACACACACATTCTCACACACACACACTCAGACACCCACACACATTCACCCTCTCTCTCAAACACACACACACTCACACAAACACACTCCCTCTCACACACACACACTCATATACACACACACACACTCAGAGTGACACACACACCTTCAAACATACACACACACACTCACACACAAATACACACACATGCTCTCACATTCACACACACACTCATACACTCAAAAACACACACACGCTCAAACACACACACAAGCACTCATACACTCATACACACACACATACTCACAAACTCACACACATACTCACAAACACACTCAAACACAAACACACACACACTCACACACTCACACTCAGAGGCACACACTCAGACATGCACACAGACACACACACTCTCTCTCACACACACATACACACAGACACTCATACACAGACACTCACACACACACACTCAGACACTCATCCACACACACACCATCCCTCACACACACACTCACACACACACTCACACACGCTCGTACACACTCTCTCTCACTCACACACACACATACTCAGGCACTCATACACACACACACTCACACTCTCTCTCTCACACACACACTCATACACACACACCTTCAAACACACACATAAACAGACACTCTCTCACACATACACTCAGGCACTCATACACACACACACACTCTTACTCACACACATTCAGACAGACACACACACACACCCTCACACACACACTCGCTCTCACACTCACACACACTCATACACTCAAAAAGAAACACACACTCAAAGACACACACAAGCACTCACATGCACTCATATGCACACTCACACACACGCTCACACACACTCATACACACTCACATTCACACACACACACTTACACTCAAATACACACACACACACACACACACTCATACACAAACACACTCGCTCTCACACACACTCACACGCACACACTGTCACACACTCTCAAACAAACACACACTCACACTCACACATAAACACACACACTCACATACAGACACTCATACACACATAGACACACACACTCATACTCAGACACACACTCTCAACACACACACTCACACACATACGCACACACTTACACACAAACTTACACACACACTTATACACACCGATACACACACTCACGCTCTCTGTCCCACACACACATACTCACACACACTCACACTTACACTCAAACACACACACTCACACACATGGACACACTCACTCTCACACACACACACACATTTACACACACACACTTATACACACATATACACTCACACATTCACACGCAAACACACTTGCTCTCACACACACACTTACATACACACATAAACACACACTCACATACACACATACTCAAACACACACACACACTTGCTCTTGCACACTCAGACACATACACACTCACACACACACTCACACAGACACATACACACACACAGACTCAAACACACACACTCAGACGCTCATACACACACTCACAAACTGACACTAAGATGCACACACACTCACATGCAGACTCTCATATATACACACACACACACATGCACACACACACTCAGACACTCATACACACATACTCACTCTCACTCACGCACATTTGCACTCACACAACACACACACAGTCTTAAACACACACACACACTCACACTCAGACACTCACACACACTCATACACAAACACAGTTGCTCTCACATACACATACATACACATGCACACTTACACACACACACACACTCATACATACACTCATACACACATTCACAATCAGACACTCATACACACAGACATGCACTCACACTTACATACACACTCACACTCATACACAAACACACTCACAAACTCACACTCAGACACTCACACACAGACACACACTCTCAACACACTCACACTCAGACACACACTCTCAACACAGGCACACACACAGACTCAAACACACACACATGCACTTATATACACACTCACACTCAGACACTCATACACACACTCACAAACTCACACTCAGACACTCAGTCACACACACACTCATACACAGTCGCTCTCACATACACATACATACACACACTTACACATGCACACACACTCATACATACAAACAAACTCACGCTTATACACACACACACTCATACACACACACTCAGGCACTCATATACACACAGAGACACGCACTCACACACACACTCACACTCAGACAAACACTCTCAACACACACACACTCACACAGATGCTCACAAACACGCACACACAGACTCAAACACACACACATGCACTCATACACACACTCACACTCAGACACTCATACACACACACAAACTCACACACTTATACACACATACTCACACACACTCACACTTACACTCACACACACACACTCACACTCAGACACTCACACACACAAACACACTCATACACAAACACAGTCGCTCTCACATATGCATAATTACACACACACTTACACACACACTCATGCTTATACACACACACTCATACACATGCTCACACTCAGGCACTCACACACAGACACACACTTACACTCATATACACACACATTCACAAACTCACACTCAGACACTCATACACACAGACACATACTCACGCACAGACACACACTCACACACATACTTACACACTTATACAGACTCTCACACACTCATACACACAAAATTAAACTCACACACACTCATGCACACACACACTCATGCACACTTACACTCACACAGACACACTCACAAACTCACACTCAGACACACATTCATACTCACACACATGCTCTCACACTCACACAAACACTCATACACACACACACTCAAACACACACACACTCAAACACACACACACACACATGCACATTTACACACACATACACCCACACATTCATACGCAAACACACTCGCTCTCTCTCACACACACACTCACACAGGCACAAACACACATACTCAAACACACACATACTTGCTCTCACACACTCAGGAACACATACACTCGCTCTCACATACACACTCACACACCACACATACACACACAGACTTAAACACACACATGCACTCATACACACATTCAGACACTCATACACACTTACAAACTGACACTCATACACACACACACTGACATGCAGAAACTCATATATACACACATACATGCACACACATGCACACACACACTCAGACACTCATACACCGACACACACTCACACGCATTCACATTCAGACACTCATACACACACAAACTCACACTCAGACACTCAAACACACACACACTCACAAACATACTTACACTCAGACACTCACACACTTGCTTTCACACTCACATACATACACACACACTCAGGCTTATACACACACACTCGTACACACAGGCACACACTCACACTCACATACACACTCACACTCATACACACACACTCACACACACAAACACACATATACACACACACACTAAGACACTCATGCACCGACACACACACTCAGACACTCATCACGCACATACTCGCGCTCACACACGCACGCACACTCACACACGCTCACACAGCACACACGTACACACACAGACTCAAACACATACACATGCACTCATACACACACACATACACTCACATTCACACACTCATACACACACACATACTCGCTCTCACACACACACTCACTCACACTCAGACACTCACACACAAACACAGTCGCTGTCACATACATACACACATACTTACACACACATACACACACTCATACATACACACTCACGCTTATACACACACTCATACACACACTCACACTCAGGCACTCATGCACACACAGACACACACTCACACTCACATACACACACACTCACAAACCCACACTCAGACACTCATACACACAGACACACACTCACACACACTCAGACACTCAGACTCACACATACTCGCTCTCACACACGCACACACACTCACACATGCTCACACAGCACACACACACAGACTCAAACACACACACATGCACTCATACACACACACATACACTCACACTCACACACTCATACACACACACATACTCGCTCTCACACACACACTCACTCACACTAAGACACTCACACACAAACACAGTCGCTGTCACATACACAAACATACACACACACTTACACACACACACACTCACGCTTATACACACACTCATACACACGCTCACACTCAGGCACTCCTGCACACACGGACACACACTCACACTCACATACACACACACTCACACTCAGACACTCACACACAAACACAGTCGCTGTCACATACATACACACATACTTACACACACATACACACACTCATACATACACACTCACGCTTATACACACACTCATACACACACTCACACTCAGGCACTCATGCACACACAGACACACACTCACACTCACATACACACACACTCACAAACCCACACTCAGACACTCATACACACAGACACACACTCACACACACTCAGACACTCAGACTCACACATACTCGCTCTCACACACGCACACACACTCACACATGCTCACACAGCACACACACACAGACTCAAACACACACACATGCACTCATACACACACACATACACTCACACTCACACACTCATACACACACACATACTCGCTCTCACACACACACTCACTCACACTAAGACACTCACACACAAACACAGTCGCTGTCACATACACAAACATACACACACACTTACACACACACACACTCACGCTTATACACACACTCATACACACGCTCACACTCAGGCACTCCTGCACACACAGACACACACTCACACTCACATACACACACACTCACACACACTCACACTCAGACACTCACACACAAACACAGTCGCTGTCACATACACAAACATACACACACACTTACACACACACACACACTCATGCTTATACACACACTCATACACACACTCACACTCAGGCACTCATGCACACACAGACACACACTCACACTCACATACACACACTCTCACACTCAGACACACACACAAACACAGTCGCTGTCACATACACATACATACACACGCACTTACACACACTCATACATACACACACACTCACGCTTATACACACACTCATACACACACTCACACTCAGGCACTCATGCACACACAGACACACACACACTCACATACACACATACTCAGACACTCATACACACAGACATACATTCACACACAGATACACACTCACACTCAGACTCAGACACACACTCTCAACACACACATGCTCATACATACACACTTAAACTCACACTCATACACACTTACACTCACACAGACACACTCACAAACACACTCAGACACTCATACACACATTCATACTCACATACACACACACACTCAGACACTCCCATACACACACTCACACAGATGCACACACACTCACACACACACTCATACAACTCAAAAACACACACACACTCAAACACACATACACAAGCACACACGCACACTCATACGCACACACACTCAGACACTGATACACACTCACTCGCACATTTAGTCACACACACACGCAATTTACACACACACTTATACACACACATACACTCACACATTCATACACAAACACACTTGCTCTCACACACACACACACTGACACAGGCTCATACACACATACTCAGTCACACACAAACTCATATACACACACACACAAACACACACATGCAGACACACACTCAGATACTCACACACACACTCAAAAGCTCACACTCAGACACTCACACACACATACATACTTGCTCTCACACACGCACACACACATGCTCTCACACTCACACAGCACACACACACATGCACTCATACACACACACACATTCACACTCACACACTCATACACACACTCACACACACACAAACACAGTCGCTCTCACATACACATATATACACACACGCTTATACACACACTCATACACACACTCACACTCAGGCACTCACACACACTCACACACATGCTCTCATACTCACACAGCACACACACAGACTCAAACACACACACATGCACTCATACACACACTCACACACATTCACACTCACACACTCATACACACACTCACACAATCTCTCACACACACACACTTACACTCACATACACACACACACACTCATGCACAAACACAGTCGCTCTCATATACACATACATACACACACTCATACACACTCACACTCAGGCACTCATCCACACACACACTCACACACATGCTCTCATACACACACACACTCATACACTCAAAAAAACACACACACTCAAACAGACATACACAAGCACTCACGCGCACTCATACACACACTCACACGCACACTCATGCACAAACACAGTCACTCTCACATACACATACATACACACACGCTTACACACACACACTCATACATACACACATGCACTCACGCTCATACACACACACACTCATACACTCAAAAAAACACACACACTCAAACAGACATACACAAGCACTCACATGCACTCATACACACACACACTCTCACACTCATATACACACACACACACTCACACTCAGACACTCATACACGCACACTCACAAACTCACACTCATACACAGACACACAGACTCTCACACACACACACACTCACACACACACTCACACACAGACACTCATACACACACACAAAGCCACACTCAGGCACTCATACACACACTCACACACTTACACTCAGACACTCATATACACACACACTCACACTCAGGAACACACACTTGCACACTCACACTCAGAGAAAAATACACACTCAGCCACACACACTCTCACACACACACACACAGACACTCACAAAGCCACACTCAGGCACTCATACACACACTCACACTCAGACACACACACACACAAACACAAACAAACACACTCAGGCACACACACACTCACACATAGAGAAACATACACACTAAGACACTCAGACACACACACTGACACACAAACATACTCACACTCTCTCACACACACTCAAACACACACACTCAGAGAAACATACGCACAGACACATACACTCACATGCACTCAAACGCACACACAAACACACACACTCACACACAGACACTCACTCGCACTCATACACACACTCACATACAGACACTCAGACACACACACACTTACACACACACTTATACTCACACAGACTTACACTCACGCTTACATTCACAAACACACACTTACACAGTCACACACACATATTTACACTCACAGACTCACACACACTCATACGCACACACAAACTCACACACACTCATGCACACTTACACTCACACAGACACACTCACAAACTCACACTCAGACACACATTCATACTCACACACACTCATACACATGCTCTCACACTCACACTTACACTCACAGACACACACACTCATACTCAAACACACACTCACACATACTCAAACACACATACACAGACACACACACTCTCACACGCACCCGCACACACTCATACACAGATTCACACACCCTCACACACAAAGGCTCACACATTCACGGTCACACTCAGACACTCACACACACTTGTACACAAACACACACACACTCACACATACTCAAACGCACACAATTACACACATACACAATTAAACTCACACGCACACGCTTACATGCTCACACACACAGACACACACTCATACACACACTCACACATACTCAAACGCACACACACACACACACACACAGACACACTCACACACAAAGACTCACACATTCACACATTCATACACACACTCACTCACACGCACTCAAACACACACTCACACTCAGACAGTCTCTCACACACACACTCAGACACTCTCACACACTCTCTCACACAGACATGCACACACACATTCAGACACTGACACACACACAAACACACTCACACACTCAGACTCACACACTCACACTCATGCACAAACACTCACACAAACACACACTCACACACACTCTATCATACACACACAACCACTCTCACACACCCACTCAGATACAAATACACTCACAAATGCACATACACACAAACTCACAATTTGTAGGTGGGTCAGTGCTGAGGGAGCGCCGCAATGTCATAGGGTCAGTGCTGAGGGAGAGCCGCACTGTCGGAGGGTCAGTGCTGAGGGAGTGCGGCACTGTCGGAGGGTCAGTGCTGAGGGAGAGCCGCAATGTCATAGGGTCAGTGCTGAGGGAGAGCCGCACTGTCGGAGGGTCAATGCTGAGGGATAGCCACACTGTCGGAAGGTCAGTACTGAGGGAGAGCCGCACTGTCGGAGGTACAGTACTGAGGGAGAGCCGCACTGTCGGAGGGTCAATGCTGAGGGAGTGCCACACTGTCGGAGGTACAGTACTGAGGGAGAGTCGCACTGTCGGAGGGTCAATGCTGAGGGAGAGCCGCACTGTCGGAGGGTCAGTGGTGAGGGAGAGCCACACTGTTGGAGGGTCAGTGCTGAGGGAGAGCCGCACTTTCACAGGGTCAGTACTGAGGGAGCGCTGCACTGTCGGAGGGTCAGTACTGAGGGAGTGCCGCACTGTCGGAGGGTCAGTGCTGAGGGAGAGCCGCACTGTCAGAGGGTCAGTGCTGAGGGAGAACCACACTGTCGGAGGGTCAGTGCTGAGGGAGAGCCGCACTGTCGGAGGGTCAGTACTGAGGGAGAGCCGCACTGTCAGAGGGTCAGTGCTGAGGGAGAGCCGCACTGTCGGAGGGTCAGTGCTGAGGGAGAGCCGCACTTTCACAGGGTCAGTACTGAGGGAGAGCCGCACTGTCAGAGGGTCAGTGCTGAGGGAGAACCACACTGTCGGAGGGTCAGCGCTGAGGGAGAGCCGCACTGTCGGAGGGTCAGTACTGAGGGAGAGCCGCACTGTCGGAGGGTCAGTACTGAGGGAGAGCCGCACTGTCGGAGGGTCAGCGCTGAGGGAGAGCCGCACTGTGGGAGGGTCAGTACTGAGGGAGCGCCGCACTGTTGGAGGGTCAGTGCTGAGGGATCGCCGCACTGTCGGAGGGTCAGTGCTGAGGGAGAGCCGCACTGTCGGAGGGTCAGTGCTGAGGGAGAGCCGCACTGTCAGAGGGCCTTCAACAATATTCCAAAACTAGATGGTCAGGGTTATTATCTCATTGCTGTTTGTGGGATCCAGCTGTGCGTGCATAAGCCACTGTGTTTGCTCCATTCGAACATTAACTGCCCTTGAACAAGTACTTCAATGGCTATAAAGCATTTAATGATGGTCCTGAGCTCCTGAATTCCGCTGCTGCACCGGGTACTATTACTGTCGTGGGGAAATGAATTTCGGAAGAGTGATTTTCGATCGCGGGCTGTTTGCTGTGGGGGCAACGCTGGCTAAGAACAGCACCACGTGGATTTATTTCGGAGTGTAAGATAACAAAGGGTCTTGGTGGAGCAGAGTGGTGGAAAGGGTAGAGTTTGAAGGGTCAGAGGCTGAAGCCGAACAGGGGTGTAGCCGGGGGGCTGGGTGGCGAGGCGAGGAGTGGGTTAGGACGTTGTGGGGTTCGGGGGGGTCGAACAGGGGACATTCCTGTCCTCCACCGCCCTCCGCTCTCCTCTCAAACAGTCGGCCTCCCCTTGGCGACTTGTTCTAACACAGGGACCGGATCGTGCTCTGGGACTGGATCATCTGTTTATCGGAGCTGAGGTTATTTTGGTTCCCCCCTCCTCTCACAGGGGCCTCAGTCCATTCATCTTATTGATCTGCGCTGGGCTGAGTTGATTGAAGCTCACTCCCGAACCTCCCCCACGTGATCTGGCCTGAATCAACAGGCTGTCAAAACGCATCAACGGGCAGACCAGACGGCAGTCACCCAACACTGACCCCGAGGTCCACACAGCAACACCAGGCCTGAGATAGAGAGATACCCACCCTCTCGCTCTCGCCCTCTCTCTCTCTCTCTTCTGTCTCTCTCTGTCTCTCTCTCTCTGTCTCTCTCTCTGTCTCTCTCTCTCTATCTCTCTCTGTCTCTCTCTCTCTGTCTCTCTCTCTCTCTCTGTCTCTCTCTCTGTCTCTCTCTCTCTCTCTGTCTCTCTCTTTGTCTCTCTCTGTCTCTCTCTCTGTCTCTCTCTCTCTCTCTGTCTCTCTCTGTCTCTCTCTCTGTCTCTCTCTCTCTCTCTGTATCTCTCTGTCTCTCTCTGTCTCTCCCTCTGTCTCTCTCTCTCTGTCTCTCTCTCTCTGTCTCTCTCTTTGTCTCTCTCTGTTTCTGTCTCTCTCTCTGTCTCTCTCTCTCTGTCTCTCTCTCCCCCCTCTCTCTCTGTCTCTCACTCTCACCCCCTCTCTGTCTCTCTCTCTGTCTCTCACTGTCTCCCCCCTCTCTGTCTTTGTCTCTCTCTGTCAGTCTCTCTCTCTCTCTGTCTCTCTCTCTGCGTTGCTCTGTCTCTCTCTCTCTGTCTCTGTCTCGCTCTCTCTGTCTCTCTGTCTCTCTCTCTCTCTGTTTCTCTCTCGCTCTGTCTCTCTGTCTCTCTCTCTCTGTCTCTCTCTCTGTTTCTGTCTCTCTCTCTCTGTCTCTCTCCGTCTCTCTCTCTCTCTGTCTCCCTCCCTTCTCTCTCTTCCCCTCTGCCTCTCTCTGTCTCTCTATCTCTCCCTCTATCTGTCTCTTTCCCTCTCTGCCTTCCTTTCTCCCTCTCTCTGTCTGTCCATCTGTCTTTCCCTTTCTCTGTCTTTGTCTCTCTCTGTCTCTCTCTCTCTCCCTCTCCCCCTTTTCTATGTCCCTCAGTCTGTATCTCCTTTTCTGTTCTGTCTCCCTCTATTTCTCTATCTTTCTCTCTCTCTTTCTCTCTCTCTGTATCTCTCTCTGTCTCTCTCTCTCTGTCTCTCTCTCTCTCTCTCTCTGTCTGTCTCTCTCTGTCTGCCTCTCTCTGTCTCTCTCTCTCCCTGTCTCTCTCTCTGTCTCTCTCTCTGTCTCTCTCTCTATTTCCCTCTCTGTCTTTCTCTCAATGTCTCTTTCTCTCTGTCTCTTTCTCTCTATCTCTCTCTGTCTCTCTCCGTCTCTCTCTCTCCGTCTCTCACTCCCCCTCTCTCTCTATCTCCCCTGTTTCTGCCCCTCTCAGTTTTGTTTCCTTGCTATTAATCTCTCTCCATCTTTCACTTTCACTTTGTTTCATCGCACACGAAATACCAACAAACTGGGATCAGGGATGAACACTGGGCCCAGGACAGCAGGAGAGCTCACCCCCAACAAACACCCACCCCCACCAACACCCACCCCCACAAACCCCCACCCCCCACAAACACCCACCCCCACACACACCCACACCCCACAAACTCCCACCCCCACAAACCCCCACCCCCACCGACACCCACCCCCAACAAACCCCCACCCCCACAAAACCCCACCCCCAACAAACACCCACCCCAACAAACTCCCACCCCCAACAAACTCCCACCCCCACAAACCCCCACCCCCAACAAACACCCACCCCAACAAACCCCCACCGCCAACAAAACCCCCACCCCCACAAACACCCACCCCCCACAAACTCCCACCCCCACAAACCCCCACCCCCACCGACACCCACCCCCAACAAACCCCCACCCCCACAAAACCCCACCCCCAACAAACACCCACCCCAACAAACTCCCACCCCCAACAAACTCCCACCCCCACAAACCCCCACCCCCAACAAACACCCACCCCAACAAACCCCCACCGCCAACAAACCCCCACCCCCCACAAACCCCCACCCCCAACAAACACCCACACCAACAAACTCCCACCCCCAACAAACTCCCAGCCCCACAAACCCCCACCCCC